>NW_028173592.1:2500-12211 GCF_963971535.1 Notolepis coatsorum
ACGCTAGATTATCATTATTAATTTATTATCCTTCCTCATGCAAGAATGAAATGGCCCTCGTAGCGCGGGGCTCCCCCCGCCACCTCCTGCACTCAACGGTAAACAGCCACACACACACACACACACACACAGACAGCATCGATCGCGGTAGAAAGAAATATCAGATCAACGAAAGATTTTATATATAGTGTTCTTACCTTGTCTCTGATGTAATGCAAAAGAAATAATCCAATTATCTGATCGTCATTCCAAATACTGCTCTGAAAAGAAACTACACCATTTCTAATAGAGTGCAATACCTGCTGGAAGGCGTAGGCAGCGGTATTTGCCCTTTTGCAAGCTCAGACCCATTCCCAATGATAACATCAGGCTGGATGGATGAAAATTTATGGATATAGCTAATAAAAGAAATAACGATTAAAACCCGACTTTTCTCGTGATTGGCGCTGAACGGTTGGCGAGTTAACCCGACTTTTTCCGTGATTGGCGCAGAATGAGTTGGGGTCGAATCTGAAACACAACGCAGAGATGGCAATACGAGACCGGTTACACTGGCATATCGCTCAGCGAAGGGAACGGCTCCCGCCTACCTCCGGTCAATGGTCTGTAACTACACAGACGGCGGACCGCAAATGACATCTGGTCATAAATCAATATTTCCAGACTGTTCTATAAAAGTAGCTATTTCAAACGTATTCAAGTATAAACATCATAACCATGTCACAACAGCATTTAGAATGTATATTATCATCAATACGTTAGTTTAGGAATAGGTTAAAGTGTTATTAGATAGATTTTCCTCTTCGAAATGTCTGTATATTCCGCGAGAGGCTACCATTTTGTAAAACCTTGAATCATGGGAATTGTAGTTTGTTTGCGGCCATTTGGTAGCAGACATCCAGAGCTCTGGATCTGTGTTGGAATTTTTCAAAACTACACTTCCTGTAAGGTTCTATGGGGTTCAAGGTTCATAGTTCTGTATGAATTATTTCAATAACTCTTATTATTCGGGATAATTCTACCACAAAAGGTAAAGTTTTTGACAAATATTGAAACGCAGTTAGTTTCTCTTCCCTATTGTTAGCATGCAGCAACAATTAGATCTGAAATTTGTTTCAAAACGGTTGCACTGTGGTGAAAATAAAAAGGTACAGTAGATTACAGTAGATTTCATTATCTGTTCTTATGCACGCCTGGTGATACTAAATCCAAATTGAACTCGGGCATTTGAAAGATAATATATGTATTTATATTAGTGCTGTCAATAGATTAAAATGTTTTTACTAATTAATCTCACAATTTTCTGTAATTAATCTAGATTAATCTAGATTAAAAATGGCATTTTTCTACTTAAGACAGAAGCTTGTAACAGATATTTACTTGAGTGAAATCATGGAATTAATGTAAAATCAACACAAATAAAGTATATTTAGCTTTCTTTGAATACAGTTTCTCTCCTGTGAAATACAAATGTTCTACAAAACCATCAACATTGACTCAGCTAGACCTCTTTCTTATATCTGCGGCGCTAAAATTGAATATTTTTCACTCCATAGATTAATCTAGATTAATTTATTTTAATGCTTTAAATCATTTTAATTAATCTCCAAAGTTAAAGCATTCATTTTGACAGCCCTAATATATATATGTAAATGTGTGAATTGGCTATAATAAGGTAATTTATAAGCCTGCTATTCTATATTCTATAATAATATTTCAAATTGCATTGGTCCGGATTGGGATAATTCAGTACTGTATCTACAGAACCTTCTGTTTAATCATCTTCCCTTTATTAATTTCCTTAGATTTTGTACACATGATCTCAAGAAGGTACTGAAGGAGATCAGTGGCAGTTTTTAATGTTTGGTAATTATTACCATGGTGTTATTCACTGTCAAAGATGCAAAGAAAAATCATAATTCATATTCTCCTTTGTTTCATCACAATTTAAGCAAACCTAGTAATAGACACAATATTTCTGACACTGGAAATACATTCACTGAGGTCCATAGATGTCCCTAGATAACAAGAATATGCAAGTGGAGCAATATTCCATTTACTTAGGTATGTATTTTAGGCAGGTTTTATCTGTCCTGACTGTGGTGGGAAGACCATTGTGGAGCAAGGGCCGAGAATAGCCTGCTTTTCTTTGATGACCCCCCCTGGAGCTCGGATAGGAATGGGTCTGAGGTGGCTAGAAGATGCAGAGCGTAGGGGTCTTGAGGATGTGTTGTTAGAGACGTCGACTTCTAGACTTTAAATACAATAAAATATGAAAAACATTGGGAGCTGATAGTGTTGTGAATTACATCCCTACTACCAAAACATCCCTACTACCAAAACACATCTACTACCAAAACATATCTACTATCAAAACATGCCTACTACCAAAACAAATCTACTACCAAAACACATCTACTACCAAAACACATCTACTACCAAAACACATCTACAAAACATATCTACTACCAAAACATATCTACTACCAAAACACATCTACTACCAAAACACATCTACTACCAAAACACATCTACTACCAAAACACATCTACTACCAAAACATGCCTACTACCAAAACACATCTACTACCAAAACACATCTACTACCAAAACACATCTACTACCAAAACATGCCTACTACCAAAACATGCCTACTACCAAAACATCCCTACTACCAAAACACATCTACTACCAAAACACATCTACTACCAAAACATGTCTACTACCAAAACATGTCTACTACCAAAACATGTCTACTACCAAAATATCCCTACTACCAAAACATGCCTACTACCAAAACATGTCTACTACCAAAACATGCCTACTACCAAAACATCCCTACTACCAAAACATCCCTACTACCAAAACACATCTACTACCAAAACATCCCTACTACCAAAACATGTCTACTACCAAAACATGCCTACTACCAAAACACATCTACTACCAAAACATGCCTACTACCAAAACATGTCTACTACCAAAACATGCCTACTACCAAAACATGTCTACTACCAAAACATGCCTACTACCAAAACATGTCTACTACCAAAACATGCCTACTACCAAAACATGCCTACTACCAAAACATGTCTACTACCAAAACATGCCTACTACCAAAACATGTCTACTACCAAAACATGCCTACTACCAAAACATGTCTACTACCAAAACATGCCTACTACCAAAACATGCCTACTACCAAAACATGCCTACTACCAAAACATGCCTACTACCAAAACATGCCTACTACCAAAACATGCGTACTACCAAAACATGCCTACTACCAAAGCATGCGTACTACCAAAACATGCCTACTACCAAAACATGCGTACTACCAAAACATGCCTACTACCAAAACATGCCTACTACCAAAACATGCCTACTACCAAAACATGCCTACTACCAAAACATGCCTACTACCAAAACATCCCTGTCAGATCGCCTATGAGCAACTGACCACAATGTGCATAGCCCACATCGGAAGTCCTACGCGCGTGTGCAGGGGGCACTAAAACGCGTGGGGGGGGGGGCACTAAAAGAGGACACCTCAACTCTGTCTTCCTCTGTTATGGTAAAGCGGTTCCAAAACGCCACTGATGTCTTCCTGACACAGAGACATCTTCAGATGTCCCGGGACAATCTCTGTGTACTCCAGGGTTGAGAGAAAACTTGTCTGTTTTGAAGTGACGCAGGATCCGCAGGCCAACCGGAGATGAGACGAGATCCAAGGCTCTACGACAACAACAAAAAACACGTTAAAAGGAGCCTTCTGTGATTTTTAAACACACTGAAAACAAAGACCATTTCCCTTTTTAGCTCTTTCGTTGTTGTAGATATTTCAGAGATATTTATATTTAAAGTATTGATTTCAAAAGGAGGAAGTCCCTGGAAATAAAGCAAAAAAACTCAAAAAAGAATGTAAACCCAAAAGTAATGGAGTGCAAGGCCTTCTCTGTCTTCTCTGTCTTCACTATCTTCACTGTCTTATTTGTCCTCTCTGTCTCTGTCTACTCTGTCTCTGTCTTCTCTGTTTATGTCTTCTCTGTCTTCTCTGTCTACTGTCTTCTCTGTCTACTGTTTTCTCTGTCTTCTCTGTCTTCTCTGTCTCTGTCTACTGTCTTCTCTGTCTCCTCTGTCTTCTCTGTCTCTGTCTACTGTCTTCTCTGTCTTCTCTGTCTTCTCTGTCTTCTCTGTCTCTGTCTACTGTCTTCTCTGTCTACTGTCTTCTCTGTCTACTGTCTTCTCTGTCTTCTCTGTCTTCTCTGTCTACTGTCTTCTCTGTCTACTGTCTTCTCTGTCTTCACTGTCTTCTCTGTCTTCTCTGTCTTCTCTGTCTTCTCTGTCTTCTCTGTCTACTGTCTTCTCTGTCTTCTCTGTCTTCACTGTCTTCTCTGTCTTCTGTCTTCTCTGTCTTCTCTGTCTACTGTCTTCTCTGTCATCTCTGTCTTCTCTGTCTTCTCTGTCTTCTCTGTCTTCTCTGTCTCTGTCTTCTCTGTCTTCTCTGTCTTCTCTGTCTTCTCTGTCTTCTCTGTCTCTGTCTTCTCTGTCTTCTCTGTCTTCTCTATCTTCTCTGTCTTCTCTATCGTCTCTATCTTCTCTATCTTCTATATCTTCTCTGTCTTCTCTGTCTCTGTCTTCTCTGTCTTCTCTGTCTTCTCTGTCTTCTCTGTCTTCTCTGTCTTCTCTGTCTTCTCTGTCTCTGTCTTCTCTGTCTTCTCTGTCTTCTCTGTCTTCTCTGTCTTCTCTATCTTCTCTGTCTTCTCTATCTTCTCTATCTTCTCTATCTTCTCTGTCTTCTCTATCGT
This sequence comes from Notolepis coatsorum, assembly GCF_963971535.1. NCBI lineage: Eukaryota > Metazoa > Chordata > Actinopteri > Aulopiformes > Paralepididae > Notolepis > Notolepis coatsorum. The sequence goes on from NW_028173592.1 coordinate 7,307, forward strand.
CTCTATCTTCTCTATCTTCTCTATCCTCTCTGTCTTCTCTGTCTCTGTCTTCTCTGTCTTCTCTGTCTTCTCTGTCTTCTCCAGGGGACCTCACAGAGTGGTAATGGAGGAGGTGCCACTGCCCTCATGTCGTGTCAGATCTGACTCTTTCTTCCTCTGTTATAGTAAAGCGGTTCCAAAACGTCACAGATGTCTCTTTCCTGACCTGAAACGTCTTCAGATGTCCCGCGACAATCTCTGTGTACTCCAGGGTTGAGAGAAAACTCGTCTGTTTTGAAGTGACGGAGGATCCGCAGGCCAACCGGAGACGAGACGAGATCCAAGGCTCTACAACCAAAAAAGGAGCCATCTGTGATTTTTAAACACACTGAAAACAAAGACCATTTCCCTTTTTAGCTCTTTCGTTGTTGTAGATATTTCAGAGATATTTATATTTAAAGTATTGATTTCAAAGGGAGGAAGTCCCTGGAAATAAAGCAGAAAAACTAAAAAAATAATGTCTTATTTTGTCTCTGTCTCTCACTGTCTTCTATGCCTCTGTCTTCTCTGTCTGTCCTCTCTGTCTCTCTCTGTCTTCTCTGTTTATGTCTGTACTCTCTGTCTCAGTCTTCTCTGTCTGTCTTCTCTGTCTTATCTGTATTCTCTGTCTTCTCTGTCTCCCCTGTCTCTGTCTTCTATGTCTCTGTCATCCCTGTCTCTGTCTTGTCTGTCTGTCTTATCTGTTTATATCTGTCCTATCTGTCTCTGTCTTCCCTGTCTCTGTCTCTGTCTTCTCTGTCCGTCGTACCTGTTTATGTCTGTCTTCTTCTAGATTAGACTACTGCAACTCCCTCTATATAGGCATCAACCAGTCTTCCCTGTCCCGCCTACAGCTAGTACAGAACGCCGCTGCCAGACTGTTGACCGGAACCCGTAAGAGAGAGACCACACCACCCCTGTCCTTGCCTCCCTTCATTGGCTTCCAGTACGCTACAGGATAGATTTTAAGGTTCTCCTATTTGTTTTTAAAGCCCTTAATGGTCAGCCCCCCTGCTACATATCAGACCTCCTATCCCCCTATTCCAACACCAGGTGCCTCAGGTCAGCCGATCAGAGGCTCCTGACAGTCCGGAGGTCTAACCTTAAGCTCAGGGGGGCCGTGCCGCCGCTGTCGCAGCCCCTGAACTGTGGAACAGCATCCCCACCTCCATTAGGCTCGGCCCCTCGATAGATGCCTTCAAATTTAGGCTCAAAACCCACTTCTAACTACAGTATTAGCTTTTCCCGTTCACTGACTCATGCCCTGTTTTCCTGTGTGCCCTCCCGTAAAACAGAGTTGTGATTGTTGTCTATATGTATCTACCCTCTGTACAGCACTTTGGTTGACATGTGTCATGTTAAATGTGCTATATAAATAAATCTGATTGATTGATTGATTCTCTGTCTCTGTCTTCTCTGTCTCTGTCCGACTTCTCTGTCTCTGTCTGTCTCCTCTGTTTTCTCTGTCTTCTCCGTCTCTGTCTTCTCTGTCTCTGTCTCAGTATTCTCTGTCTGTCTGATCTCTATCTGTCTCCGTATTCTCTGTCCTCTCCGTCTTCTCTGTCTTCTCTATCTGCTCTGTCTTCTCTATCTGCTCTATCTTCTCTGTCTTCTCTGTCCTCTCCGTCTGCTCTGTCTTCTCTATCTGCTCTGTCTTTTTTATCTGCTCTGTCTTCTCTATCTGCTCTGTCTTCTCTGTCTTATCAGTCCTCTCCGTCTTCTCCGTCTTCTCTGGCTTCTCTGTCTTCTCCGTCTTCTCCGTCTTCTCTGGCTTCTCTGTCTTCTCCGTCTTCTCCGTCTTCTCTGGCTTCTCTGTCTTCTCCGTCTTCTCCGTCTTCTCTGGCTTCTCCTTCTTCTCCGTCTTCTCTGGCTTCTCTGTCCTCTCTGTCTTCTATGTCTTCTCTGTCCTCTCTGTCTTCTATGTCTTGTCTGTTGTCTCTAGGGGACCTCAAGGAGGGGAAATGGAGGAGGTGTCACTGCCCTCATGCCGTGTCATATCCTGTGAGAAATGGGGGTTGTATAACACAACACGTCATTAAGATTAGTCAGAATTTCCATTCAATTCGTTTCCAAAACACTCCACCAGTGCAATCTGAGCATGTGTCCCACCTCTCCCCTCTGCCCCCACCTCTCCCCCCCACCTCTCCCCTCTGCCACCACCTCTCATTGGCCGTCTTAATGGTGACTTAACCTCCAATATTAAGCTTTGGAAAAATCAGGATGTGGTCCCAGGAAGAGTGGATTGTGGTTTTTCCAGATTTGAGATAAAAGACGTGAAAATGTTTAAAGGTGCTGTAAGTGGCATTCTTTGTTGAAATAAGTGTTAACCTCATAAGCATCTGACGGCACGTCGCAGCACTTTTCCCTTGTCTGCCGGCTCCAGGCTGTGCTTTTGCCGATAGGTGGTTGATTGTGGTCAATAATTTTCGCCATCAGCGGTGACTGGTCAGTTCAGGACCGTATGTGGTCACTCGTCAGAACTGCTCGTCAAATGACGCTCGCCGGATGTTTCATCTTGTAACTCGAGACCCGAAGCACGCAATAGGGAGTGAGGTGACGATCGAAAGGCGTAAAATGTAACTTTCCAATAATGTATTGGTCGATTTGCGAAAAATTGCAGCCCGGAGCGGCCCGAATATCGTTAGCCGTATCGTTCTCTAGCGGGAACCTTTCCTTGCCTTCCTCCTGCTAGCGCTCTGCAGGTGACCTGAGGGGTGTCCAGTCGGGTTGTGCGGATGACGAATCAGGCGTCGCAGCTTGGCCAACTGTGACTAGCGGCTTGGCCAACTGTGTGACGAGGAGCTTCGATATATTTGCTTTCTGGCTCTGAATTCGCGTGCAGCCACCCCCACGCCCTGCTTTACTCTGGAGCGTTGGTCATGCGGTGCGTCCTCATGCATCAACGGCGCATCATCCGCAAGATGCAATTAAGCAGATGAGCGGCAGGGGTGCCGACCTCCTCGAGTGTCGCCGTGTGTGTTGATGTTTACGTTGTGCAAATCTGGACGTTCACAAGGAATGTACTGCGGTATATATATGAGGAGCAGGTTAGGCTGGGCCCAACCTCGTTCCCAGTTTTATCTCTGTGTGATAAAGCCTGGTAAAGAACTACGGCCAAAAGTGTGTATGGGGTAGGATTTCCGGTGTATGTACTTCCCCTGGAAGCTGCCTCCGAACGGACCAAACTTTTCCCGAATCCTGTCGGCAAACAAGCTAGAACGTCCCGGTCATGTAGTAAATTCTTCAGGCAAAGCCGTTGCAGTGGCTTAAATGAGGAAATATTGTGCACTTCACACGTTTCTATAATTGTTTTGTTTAAACCGGAAAGCCTGTAGCCTGTACTTCCAGTCCTTCCGTTTAGACATTTTAGGAGGCATATCTTGTCCAGCCTAGGCTGGGCCTAAAGAAGAGGGAGAGAGGGATGGTTTACTGTGGGAGAGATTAGAGTGCAGCTAGTCCTTCCGCTTTTTAAAATCTCTTTATAGATGCGGGAAAAAAGTCAGTATAGAAAATCGTGCATACTTATGCATATGTGTGTGCACTTGTGTATATATATATATATATATATATATTTGACTTTATTTACCTTTTTACCTTCTCTTTATATTTTCATTTGTTCTCGCCGCAATGTACCATGACCACAAGATAATCTCCCCCAAGGAGACAATGATGTTTTAGCTTATCTTTTTTTTTAATCAACTTTTTCTCCACATTCTCTATTTTTCTCCCATCCCAATTTTCGTATTATCCAATTCTACCCTCCCCTGTCTCGAACGTTGTTAGACCATGCCTCCCACTGGTCGGCTGCAGTGAGGATAGAAGCCTTGCATCACGTGTCCCCTCCGGTACACGAGGAGGCAGCTGTCGCATCTTTTCACCTGAACAGCGTGATCTCTCAGCGGCGAGGAGTAACGCGTGGGAGGCTCACGCCGCCCCCGTCGCTTCCTGATTCTGCTGTACAGGCGCACCAACCGACCTGTAGGAGTCGCTGTCCACAACGTCCGATCCCCACCCACCGGCTTTCCCACCCTCTAACACTGCCCAATTGTATTAGTATGAACGACCAGCCAAGCCGGAAGCAATGCCGAGAGCTGGGCTCGAACCCAGCATCTCCTGCGTTAGTGGCGCGCACCTTGCCCACTGCGCCACTTAGTTGTCTTATGTCTTATCTTATCTGATCTTACTCACACCATACGCTCAATGGAATTTGAAGAGAAAGCTGTTGGCCGTCATTGTCTTTATCCTATTTGGACAATTCCAAGAATATCACTCACTCTTTTGAGATGGTATATATACTGTATACTTTTAGACTGGCAATAAAGGATGTCAATCAATCAATCAATCAATCAATCAATCAATCAATCAATCAATCAATCGATCAATCTGAAGTGGTAAACCTCTCCCTTTCGGGACTTCATGGACTGCATTTCAGAAGCGCTTTACAACCGACGCCTCACCTTCCCCGGTTCCCTCGTGCGCTCACTCACTCACTCACTCACTCACTCACTCACTCACTCACTCACTCACTCACTCACTCGCTCACACTCCGGCGGCGGGGGGGCGCCCGTGCCAGGTGCCGCTGTGCGTCGTCAGGAACAGTGAGGTGTTTAAGTGTCTCGGCTCAAGGACATTCCGACATGCGCCGCCGCCGCCGGCAGGAACCCGGAGCCGAACCGGGAACCGTTACCGAGACGCCGCTCGACCTCCTCCTGAGCCACAGCGGGTGTGGTGTGTACACTCTGGTTACTTGCGCCCCGTCATCAGAAGCATCCGACCGCCACACAGCTTGTTGTATTTACCAGAGCCGTGTTGTTGACAGTCACATTCGTACCGGAACAACCGTTTTTTTTTTTCCCCCTTCCTGTGGGCTGTTGGAGTTTCCACTCT
>NW_028173590.1:0-45000 GCF_963971535.1 Notolepis coatsorum
CACACACACACACACACACACACACACACACACACGCACGCACACACACACACACACGCACACACACACACACACACACACACACACACGCACACACACACGCACACACACACACACACACACACACACACACACACGCACACACACACACACACACACACCGCACACGCACACACACTTCATTCCTCTCTCCTTCCTTCCCTCTGTCCATCACAGCTTAAATGCCCAATCTGTGATCCAAACATCGACGAAACGTGTAGCCCCGCCACCGAAAACACAAGAAATGACAATGAAGATGTGTTTTCGTTCAGTCCTGTTGACTGATTGAGCTCTCGATACAAGGGCTATCGCTAAGGCAACGGGTAAATATGAGTTTTTCCATTGTATTTCCCTGTATTTTTGCAGCTGTAAAATGTGTGTTTACATCACTAGTGTTTGGAGAATAAAATACATCTATATTCCAATTTACAAAAAAAAAAAAAATATATATATATCCAAAATTGTGTATTTCCCATCTGGATCGATCTCTTCACGTTTGTTTGTTTATTTGTTTATTGTTATTCGCACTTACAAACATACATTCTGGAATAAAATAAGTAAAAAGAAGAACAGTTAAAAAGTGCAGGAAAGGTAAAAAAAACCCAAGGGCTTATAAGCGACCTCCCCTCTTAAACCTATATAGGATAACTACACAAACCCCCCCCCCACACCCCCACACATAATGCACAAACACATGCGCATATCCCTCTCACATATACACAGATACATACAATACAGCATTATACAACTATTATAATGTTGGGAATGTTTTTTTTTAAAAGACTTTACACAAATACACATGGATACTACAGACCACAGGATCTGTAGTTCTTTTTTTTGGCTTACTTTTAATATATTTAAAGTGGAACATGTTTCTATTAGATTTTGTATATCATTCCACTCACTGCACCTTGATAAACAAATGAGAATTTGGCCACAGAGGTCCTACAGAAAGGAATGCGTAAGTCTTTATTCTCCTCGTGAGATGTGCATGATAATGAGAATTAAACTCAAAATAAGTTTGAAAAAAATTAGACGTGTTGTTGTTTGTTACGTAAATAAAAGCTGAACACTGATACGGTGGAGGATAAATGGGGGATGGGGGGCTTCGTCCTGGACCCGGACCCGTTCGCAGAGGGAGGACCACTGGCTGTAATGATGGCCTCTGTGTGTGGCGTGTTGGAACAGCCGGGGGGGCGGAGGAGGGGGGGGGGGGGGGGATTGCTGCTCTTGCACCTAGCTTGCATTCTTGGACAGGGTGTCGGGCCACGCCGGGGGCCCCCCCCCTCCGCTGCGGTCGGCAGGGATCGGAAGTTCACTCGCAACAATGGCTGCTGCCGCACGCTCTGGGTTTGTTGCGTGTGGCGGGGAGATTAGAGAGAGAGAGAGAGAGAGAGAGAGAGAGAGAGAGAGAGAGAGAGCGAGAGAGAGAGAGAGAGAGAGAGAGAGAGAGAGAGAGAGAGAGAGAGAGGGAGAGAATTTGGTTTTCTTCAGATAATTCTGAATTCTGTGAATTTGTTAAATCACAGTGTATAACTCACAGTACAGTTAACACCAACTGTTTGTGTATTTGGATTGTGCCTATCATTGTAGGATGATTTTATTTTTTAGCATCTTGGATATTGACCGGGCACATTGTTGATTGCCCATGGTACTACTACTAATACAACTACTACTTCTAATACTACTACTACTATTACTACTAATACTACTACTAATACTACTAATACAACAACAACTACTACTATACTACTTATACTACTAATACTACTACTAATACTACTAATACAACAACAACTACTACTACTACTACTACTACTACTACTACTACTACTACTACTACTACTACTATTACTACTAATTTGACTGACCCGACAGTCCATGTTTACTATGGAGCTAACCAGCAGTGTATACACCAAACCAACACCGTGACGTCAGCAACAAAATGGCACCGCCCATGGCGAAAACAGGGAAATTATTTTGATTTTCAGGCCCTGTTTAGATGGAAACGCTAGCAGGTGAATCCGCAAAAAAAAATTCGGATGTGCCTTTTGTTGATACGGCAACAGCGTCTTTACGGGGAGAAACCGCAGAAAAGTGAGACCACCTTCCTGGGTGGAATTCCTAGAAACGATAAACCTTTGCGCTCTCATCTAAACTGTCAAACCGCATAAAACTATGACGAAAGGGTTCTCAAGGCTCTCGTCGCGCGTACTGCTTACATCACAGGCATGCGCCAGTAGCCTAGAAGCGTAAACAAAGCATGTCTGATTCTATCCATGGCGATCACCTGAAGGCTACATTGGCAGTACTTTTAAATACACAAGAATCTGTCCCGCGGCTAACGCTACTATTAGTGACTGGACCCACTGTCTGTGAGTGACTCTGCTTTGGTCCAATCACATTCCCCCACCCACAGTCTGCGAATCAGAGGCAGAGTAGGGCGGGTCTTCACAGCACGTCATGTGACATATATGCGCCAATCGTGTGACAGCGGGGCTCCGTCGTCTCGAGTCTTTACAGCCTCGTCTGCACGGAGAATTCCTAGTCTAGTCAGACAAATAAGCAGGATTTCACATTTTATTATAGGACCCTGTCTTACACAAGGTACACAACAAACAAACTAGGATCACATTGTTCACTGCTTCATCTCCACTTTAAAGCCGTGGGGTCCAGATCCGGCGTCAGTCGCTGTGAGCGATGAGACGTGTTGAGGAGGAAGAGAGAGGGACACACAGGCCTGACGCGTCACAGCGCTTTCACAGCTCATCTTCCCTTCCTGGAAAAAATCTGTTGCTCCTTGCATAATAATTATTAAATAATGCGGTTTTCACAGCGGGTAGATGGTGAGGTGTGTGTGTCTGTGTGTGTCTGTGCTCTTTTATGGTATGTGCACGTGTCTGTGTGTGTATGTCTGTGTGTGTTTTTGTGAGCGTGCGTCTTGTGTTTACGTGTGTATTTTTGTACATACTGTACATGTGTCTATGTGATTGCGTGTGTAGTGCATGTGTTGTGTTTATGTGTGTATTTGTGTATGCATGTGTGTGTGTGTGTGTGTGTGTGTGTGTGTGTGTGTGTGTGTGTGTGTGTGTGTGTGTGTGTGTGTGTGTGTGTGTGTGTGTGTGTGTGTGCGTGCGTGCGTGCGTGCGGTGTGTGTGTGTGTGTGTGTGTGTGTGTGTATGTGTGCGTATATACTGTACGTACGTCAGTAAGGGCTTTGTGATGTCAGCGAGATGTACACCGTATGTACCGGAAAACACGGAACACCGCAAGTGTTTGTAGGATAGATGAGAAAATTGATCTTGGACAAAGAAATGTGGAAAATATTTCCCCTCTAAGCTTCTCTCTCTCGTCACTGCCTTCAGCTCTGCCTCATATCCACTGGGTCAAAAAGACGTGAAGACTCTAATCTCTCTCTCTCTCTCTCTCTCTCTCTCTCTCTCTCTCTCTCTCTCTCTATCTCTCTCTCTCTCTCTCTCTCTCTCTCTCTCTCTCTCTCTCTGTCAGTTCAATTCAATTGTCTTTATTGGCATGAGGTAACAGTATAGGTTGCCAGAGCGAGTGGTTTAAACATTCAAAGATAGTAGATAGTAGAATCTAAACGAATCTTTTTACTCTGTATAGTATATTTTATATATGTCTATTGATTGACTGAACACTTTTTGTTTACGTACTCTAACTTTTCTATTTTATACTTCTTTATCTATTTTATCTAGCGCACTCTCAGGAGCGAATATAGAAAAAAGCATTTCATGGAAAAGTATTCTGCATTTACTATGACAACTAATAAACAAACTTGAAACTTGAGAATGTGTAAAAAAAAAAAAAAAAGGCTGATTGTTGATAACAACAAGTTTTTGATAACAACAAGTTTTTTGTTGAGATGTTTTAATAAAGAATATAAAAAAGTCTCTCTCTCTCTCTCTCTCTCTCTCTCTCTCTTCCTCTCTCTCTCTCTCTCTCTCTCTCCCCTCCCCTCTCCCTCTCCCTCTCCCTCTCCCTCTCCCTCTCCCTCTCCCTCTCTCCTCTTCTCCCCCTCCCCCTCTCCCTCTCCTCTCCCTCTCCTCTCCCTCTCCCTCTCTCTCTCTCTCTCTCTCTCTCTCTCTCTCTCTCTCTCTCTCTCTCTCTCTCTCTCTCTCTCTCTCTCTCTCTCTCTCTCTCTCTCTCTCTCTCTCTCTCTCTCTGTCTTACTATCTACTTGTAGATGCTCTAGTCTAGGCCCATACAGAGCCATTTCTGTCTCTCTCTCACTCACCCTCTTTCTCTGTCTCTCTCTCACTCACCCTCTTCTCTGTCTCTCTCTCACTCACCCTCTTGCTCTCTTACTATCTCCCTCACACTCACCCTCTCTCTCTCTGTCTCTCTCTCATTCACCTCACTCTCTGTCTCTCTCACTCACCATCTCTCTCTGTCTCTCTCTCACTCACCCTCACTCTCTGTCTCTCTCACTCACCCTCTCTCTCTCTGTCTCTCTCTCTCTCTCACACTCACCCTCTTTCTAATTTTAAACACATGAGATTCAAACATTAGAAAGGTTCAATATGCTTTTAGATCAAGTATGATACAAAAAACATGTTCTCACTCTCACACACAAACACAGACCATATAGGCACCCAGCAAACCTGATAGGTGCATCGGATAGGTGTGTTTGATTGATTTAAAACTTTATTAACAGATTGCAGAATGGGTACAATACAGTACGCCTCAATACACACAATTGTTAAGGGGATGCAGACCAGAGAAAGACTTTCGTCTCGTTTACATCAGGGTCCCCCATGACATTGGGCTGAAACCAGGCTAAATCAGACATTGGGCTGAAACCAGGCTAAATCAGACATTGGGCTGAAACCAGGCTAAATCAGACATTGGGCCGAAACCAGGCTAAATCACACATTGGGCTGAAACCAGGCTAAATCACACATTGGGCTGAAACCAGGCTAAATCACACATTGGGCTGAAACCAGGCTAAATCACACATTGGCTGAAACCAGGCTAAATCAGACATTGGGCCGAAACCAGGCTAAATCACACATTGGGCTGAAACCAGGCTAAATCAGACATTGGGCTGAAACCAGGCTAAATCACACATTGGGCTGAAACCAGGCTAAATCACACATTGGGCTGAAACCAGGCTAAATCACACATTGGGCTGAAACCAGGCTAAATCACACATTGGGCTGAAACCAGGCTAAATCACACATTGGGCTGAAACCAGGCTAAATCACACATTGGGCTGAAACCAGGCTAAATCAGACATTGGGCTGAAACCAGGCTAAATCACACATTGGGCTGAAACCAGGCTAAATCACACATTGGGCTGAAACCAGGCTAAATCACACATTGGCTGAAACCAGGCTAAATCAGACATTGGGCTGAAACCAGGCTAAATCACACATTGGGCTGAAACCAGGCTAAATCACACAATGGGCTGAAACCAGGCTATATCACACATTGGGCTGAAACCAGGCTATATCACACATTGGGCTGAAACCAGGCTAAATCACACATTGGGCTGAAACAGAGAATCTCCCCAAACTAGAACCTACTAGAGACATGTTCAGCGAAGCCACCTGGTCTTTAGTATTTTTGGCTCATAGAGGCGTGTTCGATTTTCTCTAGCGGAGAACAATGGAATTCCATCTGAAACGAACGCAGACATATACACACACGGTACACGCATGTGTATGTAACCCATCTGGCTTTCAACCTGGGGTCCCCCGCGTGGAAAACCAAACATCCCCCCACTGGCCACAGGAGATATTATGGATGGACTGCATTTTATGTAGCACTTTTATCCAAAGCGCTTTACAATTTATGCCTCACATTTTAAACACATTCACACAACGACGGCGGAGGCGACCGTGCGAGGTTCGCTGCTTATTAGCAGTTAGGGGGTTAAGTGTCTTGCTCAAGGACACTTCGACACGCAGCGGGAATCGAACCGGACTCCCTGTATATTTAATTATAAAATTCACGGGGGGGGTCCTGAATATCTCTATATTTTAATACATTTATTTACAGTCATTTATTTCAATCATTCATCATGGTTTGTGAGATGCATTTATATATATATATATAATTTCTGTGATTTCTAAAGAGTTCCAAAACGAGTGGGCAACTACGTGGCGCAGTGGGCAAGGCGCTCGCAACGAATGCTGGAGACAAGGCTCAAACAGGACTCCTCCTGTTCGAGCCCCGCTCTCCACATTGCTTTCAGTTTAGCTGGTCGTCCACAGTAATACACATTGGCCGTATTACGGGGAGGGAAAGGGTGGGGATCGGGCGTTGTGGACAGCGACTCCTACAGGTCGGTTGGTGCGCCTGCGCAGTAGAATCAAGAAGCGACGGGGGCGGCGTGCCCTCCAAAACCCAGACCCCGACGCTGAAAGATCGAGCCGCACAGGTGAAAAGATGCGACGGCTGTTACCTCGAGTACCGGAGGGGACTCGTGCTATGTATGACTTAGTCCACATTGCAGCCGGCTTGTGGGAGGCAAGAAACAACGTCCAAAGACAGGGGAGGGTTGAATTGGACGATATGAAAATTGGGATGGGAGAAAAAATAGAAAATGGGAGAAAAAGTGGATAAAAAAAAATAAAAGTTCCAAAACGACATGGCTCTGTACATCACTGTTCTCCTTGTTGCACTTGATCTATAGGCCTGGCGCCGTGAAACACCCCCGCCGCTACAAGCCTGGTGGTATAGCCCTGTCTGTCACTGGTGTAATGTATACGTTTATGGAAGCAGTTGGGGGGGGGTTTCTTTAAACAAATATTCTTAAAGAATAGCGTGAGACTGGCTGCCGATCCGTGTTCCTATACCATTAGTCATATGTTCTGATGCATGATTTAAATAAAAGACTGCGGTTGTACTGGGAAGCTTCCAGGTGGGTCGAACTGTATGAATGTGAAGCAGGATGTTGCCGAGAAGGAACCTACTGTACTCTGGGCACACGCACACACGCACACGCACACACACACACACACACACACACACACACACACACACACACACACACACACACACACACACACACACACACACACACAGCGAGAGCAACGGCTCCCTCCTACCTCGAGGTGAATGGTCTCTAACTACACACCCTGAAGACCCCTACGCTTTGCATCTTCTAACTACACACACCCTCAAGACCCCTACGCTCTGCATCTTCTAACTACACACCCTCAAGACCCCTACGCTCTGCATCTTCTAACTACACCCCTTCAAGACCCCTACGCTTTGCATCTTCTAACTACACACACCCTCAAGACCCCTACGCTCTGCATCTTCTAACTACACACCCTCAAGACCCCTACGCTCTGCATCTTCTAACTACACACCCTCAAGACCCCTACGCTCTGCATCTTCTAACTACACACCCTCAAGACCCCTCCACTCTACATCTTCTAACTACACACCCTCAAGACCCCTACGCTCTGCATCTTCTAACTACACCCCTTCAAGACCCCTACGCTCTGCATCTTCTAACTACACACCCTCAAGACCCCTACGCTCTGCATCTTCTAACTACACACCCTCAAGACCCCTACGCTCTGCATCTTCTAACTACACACCCTCAAGACCCCTACGCTCTACATCTTCTAACTACACACCCTCAAGACCCCTACGCTCTGCATCTTCTAACTACACACCCTCAAGACCCCTACACTCTACATCTTCTAACTACACACCCTCAAGACCCCTACGCTCTACATCTTCTAACTACACACCCTCAAGACCCCTACGCTCTACATCTTCTAACTACACACCCTCAAGACCCCTCCACTCTACATCTTCTAACTACACACCCTCAAGACCCCTACGCTCTGCATCTTCTAACTACACACCCTCAAGACCCCTACGCTCTGCATCTTCTAACTACACACCCTCAAGACCCCCACGCTCTGCATCTTCTAACTACACACCCTCAAGACCCCTACGCTCTGCATCTTCTAACTACACACCCTCAAGACCCATACGCTCTGCATCTTCTAACTACACACCCTCAAGACCCCTACGCTCTGCATCTTCTAACTACACACCCTCAAGACCCCTACGCTCTGCATCTTCTAACTACACACCCTCAAGACCCCTACGCTCTACATCTTCTAACTACACACCCTCAAGACCCCTCCACTCTACATCTTCTAACTACACACCCTCAAGACCCCTACGCTCTGCATCTTCTAACTACACACCCTCAAGACCCCTACGCTCTGCATCTTCTAACTACACACCCTCAAGACCCCTACGCTCTACATCTTCTAACTACACACCCTCAAGACCCCTACGCTCTACATCTTCTAACTACACACCCTCAAGACCCCTCCACTCTACATCTTCTAACTACACACCCTCAAGACCCCTCCACTCTACATCTTCTAACTACACACCCTCAAGACCCCTACGCTCTACATCTTCTAACTACACACCCTCAAGACCCCTACGCTCTACATCTTCTAACTACACACCCTCAAGACCCCTACGCTCTACATCTTCTAACTACACACCCTCAAGACCCCTCCACTCTACATCTTCTAACTACACACCCTCAAGACCCCTATGATCTACATCTTCTAACTACACACCCTCAAGACCCCTACGCTCTACATCTTCTAACTACACACCCTCAAGACCCCTACGCTCTACATCTTCTAACTACACACCCTCAAGACCCCTACGCTCTACATCTTCTAACTACACACCCTCAAGACCCCTACGCTCTACATCTTCTAACTACACACCCTCAAGACCCCTCCACTCTACATCTTCTAACTACACACCCTCAAGACCCCTACGCTCTACATCTTCTAACTACACACCCTCAAGACCCCTACGCTCTACATCTTCTAACTACACACCCTCAAGACCCCTCCACTCTACATCTTCTAACTACACACCCTCAAGACCCCTATGATCTACATCTTCTAACTACACACCCTCAAGACCCCTACGCTCTACATCTTCTAACTACACACCCTCAAGACCCCTACGCTCTACATCTTCTAACTACACACCCTCAAGACCCCTACGCTCTACATCTTCTAACTACACACCCTCAAGACCCCTACGCTCTGCATCTTCTAACTACACACCCTCAAGACCCCTACGCTCTACATCTTCTAACTACACACCCTCAAGACCCCTACGCTCTACATCTTCTAACTACACACCCTCAAGACCCCTACGCTCTACATCTTCTAACTACACACCCTCAAGACCCCTACGCTCTACATCTTCTAACTACACACCCTTAAGAACCCTACGCTCTGCATCTTCTAACTATACACCCTCAAGACCCCTACGCTCTGCATCTTCTAACTACACACCCTCAAGACCCCTCCACTCTACATCTTCTAACTACACACCCTCAAGACCCCTACGCTCTACATCTTCTAACTACACACCCTCAAGACCCCTACGCTCTACATCTTCTAACTACACACCCTCAAGACCCCTACGCTCTACATCTTCTAACTACACACCCTCAAGACCCCTCCACTCTACATCTTCTAACTACACACCCTCAAGACCCCTCCACTCTACATCTTCTAACTACACACCCTCAAGACCCTACGCTCTGCATCTTCTAACTACACACCCTCAAGACCCCTCCACTCTACATCTTCTAACTACACACCCTCAAGACCCCTACGCTCTGCATCTTCTAACTACACACCCTCAAGACCCCTACGCTCTACATCTTCTAACTACACACCCTCAAGACCCCTACGCTCTACATCTTCTAACTACACACCCTCAAGACCCCTCCACTCTACATCTTCTAACTACACACCCTCAAGACCCCTACGCTCTGCATCTTCTAACTACACACCCTCAAGACCCCTCCACTCTACATCTTCTAACTACACACCCTCAAGACCCCTCCACTCTACATCTTCTAACTACACACCCTCAAGACCCCTACGCTCTGCATCTTCTGGCCTCAGACCCACTCCTATCCCAGCTGCTGGGGGGGGGTCATCAAAGAGAAGCAGGCTATTTTCTGTCTTCGCTCCACAATGGTGGAAGGAACTCCCCACCACAGTCCTGACAGCTGCCCCCCCAGTTTTCAACCGTTGACTAAAAACACACATCTTCAAGCAATATCTGAATTAAGAAAAATGAGTACCACTATCTACTATGTTACTATCCCTATACTATTACCTATCATGCAATTATGTCTATACAACTATGCACTCATGGGTGTAAACACTCAAGTTCGACACTGCTAGACCCTTAGCTGCCAGAGATGTACCCTTCCTGCTGACTTGTTGTTCACAATTTGTAATGTCGCTTTGGACAGAAGCGTTCAGCTATTTATTTATTTATTTATTCATAAATGTAATATAAATGTGTTGACACATTGAGCGCCATAAGCCATAAGCTTCCCCCATCCTGCACTGTCTAGCGCCAGCTTTTCATGACCATTTTCACGATATTTCACGATCTTTGCCGGAGCTATTGTATATTCTAATAATATTAATAATAATAATGCAGGACCTATCACAGAGGTCTTTAATTGGCATGCAGACCACTCTCAATGTTAGCGGCACACAGCGGTTAGTTTAGCACACACAACGGAACACACACGCATGCATTGTTTTTTGTAGGATCGCCGATGCGATACTCCTCTGCGCTTAACCCATCCCGTCGTCCTCCAGCCGGGAGCAGACGAGGGCTACGGCGTGGGCCACGCCCGGGGACCATCCATCTTCGTCACGGACACAACAGCGTTAGCGATCTGTTGTTGTGCATGTTTTTCCATTGGGTTTCTCTTATCGCGAGCACGGGGAGAACATGCAAACTCCACACAGAAAGGCCTGGGAGATACCCCACCTGGGTATACTGGCATCGCGGAAACCTGGTCCCCAAGCGGGAATCGAACCCTGGACCTTCTTGCTGTGAGGCGACAGTGTTAACCACTACACCACTGTGCCGCTGTTCTAACTATGGAGACAATATGCCCAAACCGTTGTGGTTGATCCCCTCAAACCCCAAATACTCCCAAATCAAAGGTATATACCATGTACACATGTCAAATCAAATCAAATCAAATGTATTTGTAAGGCCCGACAACACACGTTAATGTCCCTATGGGCCGGACACGTCTTCTTTAAACAAGTCAAGAAGAAACATAACAATAAGTCAAGAACAAAACAAGAACACCATAAGGTCCAACACATTTCAAATAAATGCAAAATAAATGAATGAATGCAAACACTCCCAGACCCCACGCAAAGGTACGGAAAAACTCACTAAAACCTAGCAATAGGAAAGAAAATGCACCACAGGCAGTGTGGAGGAGAGAAACCTTAGAAGGGCCATTCAAGGGGGATCTCCCTTCTTAGATGTCGGTGATAGTAGTGTTGCAGACTGACAGTTGGTAAGCATGCACTCATGTGTGTAGTGAAACACAGATGAGTGCATGCAATAGCAACTGAACATTTTGAAAGATTAAAGATAGAGCTGATGGCGATAGCAACTGAACATTTTGAAAGATTAAAGATAGAGCTGATAGCGGATCTATTTGAGGCACAGGGGCGGCGCAAAGAGGGTCCCATCCTCCCCGTCTTAATCACGGGACGTTCAACACTCCGGTCATCGCTCTGAGACAGCCGGAGACAGGGAGATAGGGGGCGGCGCAGAGAGGGTAGCAACCGCCCCGTCATCATCGCGGGACGTCCAGCACTCCGGTCATCACTACGAGACAGCCGGAGACAGGGAGACAGGAGGGCACGCAGAGAGGGTCGCATCCTCCCGGTCTTCATCACGGGACGTCCACCACTCCGGTCAGCACTCCAGGACAGCAACTCACAGGGAGACAGGGAGACAGGGAGACAGGGAGACGGGGAGACGGGGAGACGGGGAGACGGGACAGGCGTTAGACAGCTCGCATGATTGTAATAGCGGACATAGCAATAGATACAAGTGGTAAGCATATATGTGAATAGAATAGATATATGAAGTAAGCATATTATGTGAATAGAATAGAAGTACTTAACCCAGCAATGAAACCAAGTTGACAGACCACAAACCATGTTGACAGACCATGGACAGAAGACGGTAAGAAGCTGATCCATGGCCTTGGTGGTGCACGTAGAGTAGTCACTGCAATCTTGGCCAAGACCCCGAGACATCCACCACCTTGGTCAGCACTACGAGACAAGCACTCAGAGAGATAGGGGTAGGGGGGTTGGGACAGGGGATAGAGAGTTCCCATGTTTGTAGTGGGCGGAGATGGAACAATAAATACATGTGGTGAGCATATGCATACATGGTGTCAGTAGAATCATAGTATATAAGAAAATTGCTAAATAGAGCAATAGATAGAACCACTGCAAGCGCATGGACACAGGGTGAGATACGAGACAACAGCCCAGGGCCGCACGCCCCATGGGGGATGGAGGAGCCACTCAGAAGGTTCAGCACTGCAGGCCAGACAGAAGGCGTCACGAAGCCGTTCCACACGACCGGCCGAGACAGAGACAGAGGCCAAAAGGTTCTCCCATGTCTGCAGAAAAGCAGACATGGGAGAAAATAGACATCCTAACTAAACTAGACAGATTAATCTAAAGGTCAGTCCCCGACCAGGTGAGATCAGGGTAGGTTGAAGGAGAGCGAGAAAAGATGGGTCTTAAGCAGGGATTTAAAAGCTTCAACAGAGCAGGCGCCCCTGACGACGGCAGGTCATTTGTTCCACAGGTAGGGAGCGCGGTAGACAAAGGATCTGTGGTCGGCGGATTTCTTTTTAACCCTAGGAATCGATAGAAGCCCCGCATTTTGTGAGCGCAGAGCACGAGCGGGCGAGTATCGGATAGATAGAGCGGTGCAAGCCCATTAAAAATGTTGTAGGTGAGGAGTAGCACTTCAAAGTCAGATGGGCGTTGAATAGGAAGCCAGGGCGGACAAAACTGGTGTGATGTGATAACATTTTCTAGTCCGTGCAGCCTCATTTTGCACGAGTTGAAGATTTTTGATGCTTGAATTAGGTAGGCCTGAAAAAAGTGCATTACAGTAGTCCAGACGTGATGAGACAAAAGCATGAATCAGGGTTTCAGCATCAGCCAGAGTTAAAATGGGGCAAATATTTGCGATATTACGAAGATGGAAGAAGGCAATTTTGGTGAAATTTTTTATATGTGCATTAAATGAGAGGGAGGAATAAAAAATTACTCAGAGGTTTTTTATGGTGGAGCTCTGGGATACATGACAAGTATCAAAGTTGAGGGAGATATCCTGAAACAGGCCTCTGTGGTTTGGGGGGCCAACAATTAACATCTCAGTTTTATCTGCATTAAGGAGTAGAAAGTTTTGCGACATCCACTTTTTGACGGCAAGCAGGCAGGCCTCAAGATTTTGTAATTGGGAGGAATCAAGTCAAGTCAAGAGTTTTATTTGTCACGGCTTACAAGTATACAATGAAATGCGCGTGGTCTTGCCCGCAACGATGTGCAATACAGTGGTACAACATGTAATAGAATCCAATAAAAAACAACATTGTGCAATAAACAGGTAACAGGTAACATGGTGGGACATCTCGGTATCTGTACATAGTTATTTACAGGGCATATAGGACATGCTAGGTAGCTTAGGTAGTGCAATACACTGTTACTGTTGTTATACTAATATTAAAGTGACCTTTCCTTTTTGGCCATAAGTGTGGGCGTGTGCGGCATGAGTGTGTGTCTGCTCATGTTAAAGTGTTAAAGTGGCTGCTGGTGTGTGAGCGTGCACAGCGCGCGTGTCATGTGTGTGCTCATGTGTGCTTGTGTGTGGATAGATCAGTGTTCTGTGGCACTCAGTGTTCATTGTTCAAGGCTCTGATGGCCTGGGGGAAGAAGCTGAGCCTAAGCCTTTCTGTCCTAGTAGCTGGGGTTCGCAGGCGTCTGCCTGACCTCAGCAGCTGGAACAGGCTGTTATTGGGGTGGTGGGGGTCTTTCATTATTCTGCAGGCTCTGGATTTGCACCTCTTGTTGTATAGAACCTGCAGGGGAGGTAGTGCAATACCCGTGGTACGCTCGGCTGAGCGCACCACTCTCTGTAGGGCCTTCTTGTCCTGTGCCGTGCTGTTTCCATACCAGGCAGTGATGTTTCCAGTCAAGATGCTCTCTACAGCTCCAGAGTAGAAGGACTGGAGTATCTTCCCCGATACTCTGAACTTCCTTAACTGTCTCAGGTGGTAGAGGCGCTGCTTCGCCTTTTTTACAACTGTGTCTATGTGTGTTGACCATGTCAGATCCTCTGAGATGTGGACCCTCAGGTACTTAAAGCTGCTCACCCTGTCCACGGTAGCCCCGTTTATCATCAGTGGTGTGTGTGTCTCCTGCTGTCCTCTCCTATAATCCACGATCAGCTCCTTGGTTTTACCAATGTTCAGGAGCAGGCTGTTGTCCTGGCACCAGCGTTCCAGTACCTCAACCTCCTCCCGGTAGGCCTTCTCGTCGTTGTCCGAGATCAGCCCCACCACCACTGTGTCTGCGAACTTCACTATGGAGTTTGAGCTGAACTTGGCCACACAATCGTGTGTGTAGAGTGAGTACAGCAGGGGGCTCAGAACACATCATTTGGCTTAATAGGTATATATAATTGGGTGTCATCAGCGTAAAAATGAAAGTTTATGACAAATTTACGTATGATATTGCCGAGGGGTAGCATGTAAATCGAAAATAGCAAAGGGCCCAGGACAGCGCCTTGTGGGACACCACATTGCACTGGGAGGGTCTCAGATGTTAAATCATTGTAGACCACGCAGTGTGTTCTATCAGTTAAATAAGAGTTAAACCAAGCAAGTGCGTGACCCCGAATGCCAACATGATTCTCAAGCCGACCTAGAAGAATCGAATTATCGATAGTGTCAAAGGCTGCACTGAGATCAAGCAATAAGAGCACAGAAGTTAGGTTTGAGTCAAGAGAGAGCAGCCAGTAAGTCATTTGTGACTTTGGTAACTGCCGTTTCGGTGGAGTGTAAGGCACTAAAGCCAGATTGAAAAGATTCATTAAGATTATTGTTTGATAAATGGTCAGTAAGTTGCGTTGCGACAATCTGTTCTAACACTTTGGATAGGAATGGAAGATTGGAGATGGGTCTGTAATTTTTCAAGATTAGAGGGTCGAGGTTCGGTTTTTTAAGTAGTGGTTTAATGACGGCTGATTTAAAGGCCAGGGGCACCACGCCAGTAGACAAGGAGGTGTTGAAGATATTGAGTAGGGCAGGGCCTAGAGTTGGGAAGAGTTTTTGATGAGAGTTGCTAGAAGAGGGTCAAACAGACAGGTTGAGGGTTTAGCCGCGCCAACCAATTTAGAGCGGGCACTAAGTGAGACGTTTTCAAGGCAGCATAGCGTATGGCTGGATTCAAAGTCAGGGGGAAGGCCCATCAGAGGTTTGGAG
Organism: Notolepis coatsorum; assembly: GCF_963971535.1. Classification (NCBI taxonomy): domain Eukaryota; kingdom Metazoa; phylum Chordata; class Actinopteri; order Aulopiformes; family Paralepididae; genus Notolepis; species Notolepis coatsorum. The sequence continues at coordinate 15,431 of NW_028173590.1, forward strand.
GGTCTGATAGTTGAGTAAGCCAACAATTTCATCTCTTATGAGGTACATTTTCTTGGTAAAGAATCCTTAAGGTCCCCTATAGGGGGACCCTGCTTTTCTTTATTATAAATCGATCAATAGAGACCGTATTAGATCCCCAATTATCATATCATGGGGTATCATTGGAAAGCCACACTCATTGGCTACAACCCTGTGCAAAGATGTTTGAGATCGCCAAATGATTGACGGAGCTAGAGTCCCGGGAGTCGGGGGTGGTAATGTGTACTTTTGCGTACTTTGGGGCACGCCTCACATATCGGCATGTAACTCGAGAACCGCTGAACGGATTTTGTCACCTGAAAGGGCAATCGACAGGCAACAAATAGGGCTTTAATTCTATCTATATATTGTATTAAAAGAAATGCACACCCGAGCCACTAGAGGTCGGCAAAGAATCGTCCACATGTGGGCCCTTGGATGTTAAGAGGTCAATGTTTTTAAATATTTTTTTGTAGCCAAGAGTAAAGACCATAACCCTATCAAAAACAGTAGTCAAATTGTATATTTTCCTTTTTACCGATGTTTTATGTTTTATCGGAAATACACATTTATCGGGAAATTTGGGAAACGGCCCCCCTGAAAAGGACGCCTACCCCTGGACTCAACACAAAGACGGACTTGTGTGTCAACACAAACTCATAAGCCAAGACTGCGGCGTCGCCTATCTTCAATACCTTACGCTCGTTTAGATGAGTGGAAACGGTATCAGGAACACATCTTTTAAATTCCTCTAGGAGAATCAACTGTCTAAGCTGCTCTCTTGACTCTGCTTTCTGAGAGGTGCACCACCTGTCAAACAAACAACTTAGCTAACTAATAATAATAATAATAATATTAATAATAACGATAACAAACAATAAAATGTGCAAATTTGCTTTCAATGAAGATTAAGAAGAAATGTAAAGTGCACAATGAAGAATAATAAAATAAAAACATTTTAGCTAACAAACAATAATAAATTAGTGCAAACAAATATATATAATAATAATAATTAAAAAAAAATATATATATAAATTTGTTTGCTGGGCACAGTTTTTGGCCCCCCCCCCCCATCTGGGTGGTGCTCTAGGCAACCGCCTATGTCGCCTATAGGAAGCTCCGCCCCTGACTGTACCTGCCGGCCTGCACATGGGCCTGGCAGCCAGCGTGGGGCCTCCCATGTGCCCGACTGTGTGTGTGTAGCATTAGCTATAGCTGCCACTCACAATGTGTGCAAGAGATTAGCTGATAGAAGGACAGACAGACAGACAGACGGACGGACAGACAGACAGACAGACAGACAGACAGACAGACAGACAGACAGACGGACGGACGGACGGACGGACGGACGGACGGACGGACGGACGGACGGACGGACGGACGGACGGACAGACAGACAGACAGACAGACAGACAGACAGACAGACAGACAGACAGACAGACAGACAGACAGACAGACAGACAGACAGACAGACAGACAGACAGACAGACAGACAGACAGACAGACAGACAGACAGACAGACAGACAGACAGACAGACAGACAGACAGACAGACAGACAGACAGACAGACAGACAGACAGTGGTGCTGTGTCTGTACTGGTATGAGCAAATCTGTGTGTGTGACTTAACTATAAAATAGTTACAATTGTAAAATAGTGGACATGGCTTCCAATGGGGATACAAATTGGGGAAAAAGCTTATTTGGGGATTAATGGTTAAGGTTAGTGGTTATGGTTAGTGGTCAATGTTAGTGGTTAAGGTTAAGGTTAGTGGTTAAGGTTGGTGATTAAGGTTATTGCTGGTTAAGGTTATGGTTAGTGGTCAGGTTTAGGGGTAGTCATAGGTTAAGCTTAAATGTAGAAGGCACTGTTAGATGGCATTACAGATTATACCTTTTAAGATTTGGGTTAGGACGTAAGTAAATGCAACATCCCCATATTCTAAACATGTGTGTGTCTGCACGTGTGTGTCTGCACGTGTGTGCATGCATGTGTGTGTCTGCACGTGTGTGTCTGCATGTGTGTGCATGCATGTGTGTGTCTGCATGTGTGTGTCTGCATGTGTGAGTCTGCATGTGTGTGCATGCATGTGTGTGTCTGCATGTGTGTGCATGCATGTGTGTGTCTGCATGTGTGTGTCTGCATGTGTGAGTCTGCATGTGTGTGTCTGCATGTGTGTGTCTGCATGTGTGTGTCTGCATGTGTGTGCATGCATGTGTGTGTCTGCACGTGTGTGTCTGCACGTGTGTGCATGCATGTGTGTGTCTGCATGTGTGAGTCTGCACGTGTGTGTCTGCATGTGTGTGTCTGCATGTGTGTGCATGCATGTGTGTGTCTGCATGTGTGTGTCTGCATGTGTGTGTCTGCATGTGTGTGTCTGCATGTGTGTGTCTGCACGTGTGTGCATGCACGTGTGAGTCTGCACGTGTGTGTCTGCATGTGTGTGTCTGCACATGTGTGTCTGCACGTGTGTGTCTGCATGTGTGTGTCTGCACGTGTGTGTCTGCATGTGTGTGCATGCATGTGTGTGTCTGCACGTGTGTGCATGCATGTGTGTGTCTGCATGTGTGTGTCTGCATGTGTGTGTCTGCATGTGTGTGTCTGCATGTGTGTGCATGCATGTGTGTGTCTGCATGTGTGTGTCTGCACGTGTGTGTCTGCACGTGTGTGTCTGCATGTGTGTGCATGCATGTGTGTGTCTATACGTGTGTGTCTGCACGTGTGTGTCTGCACGTGTGTGCATGCATGTGTGTGCGTACAGTGGGTTAAGGTCCCAAACGCACCTTTTTGTGCAGAAGAATGAATGAATGATCAGGCTGCTAAACGAACAATGAACACTACACAACAACAACCATCAAACGCACATAGCACACACATCCACACGCACACACTCACTTTAAACAAACACACTGTAGCACCCACTCCACACACTTTATAGCACACACTCACTTTAAACAAACACACTGTAGCACCCACTCCCCACACTTTATATTTATTGATGAAGGATTGCACTACAACTCGTACACCTTACTGTAAATTGTACCTAAATTGTACCTCATCCCATTTCTGCTTTGCACTATATAGTACTGTACATTAGTACACTGCATAGTATTGTATATTATATGGTAACTCAGTTACGTCTATTCTGCATCGAACATTGTACATATGTCTATACTGAACACTGTGACCTCATTTTCTACTTCTAAATTACATGCTATACTATGTTATTTGATACTATCTTGTCTAGCACAGTCTCTGGAGCGTAACAGTAAGAAGCATTTTGTATGAAAGTATTCTGTACTTCTGTATGACAACTATTAAAGAAACTTGAAACTTGTATCTATCTTGTGTCATTCTACCACTGGGTGTAGTTTGTGCCAACACTGTGTTGTGTGTTAAGTGCAAAATGGCCAAAGAATGAAGTTGATGTGCTCTGAGACCTTCTGACTTGTACTGGCAGTAAAGCATGCATTTCAATCATTTGGACCAGTGGTTCCCAAGTCAAACCAGAACATTACCAACAACCGGTCACGCTAATCAATTATTGAAATGGTCTCAAATGTCATCATTATATTGGCATTAGATATATGTCCCTGATATGGTGACTAATTATTCAATCTCACAGGCAGCAATGACATCACTAGTCAAAACTATGTAGTCCTGTTTATATCGCGAGACAAGCGTGCAACACATTATTATTCTGATTAAATAAGAACAGCTAGAATAATTATGACAATGATAATAAGCTAATGCATGTTGTGATTTGGGGATGGTATCAAGGCCTATGACTGATTGGGGTCCTACTAATCACCATAAAGTACCACAAAGTACCACAAAGAATCCGATGACTAATGAAGAAATGCTGCCGGCTATCACATGGCCTGACGGTAGGATAATATTACCCCAAATTACAGCTGGATTGGACATTGTTTTAAAACGTGATAGACCACTGACATTGGCTACCTGAACGCACACTCTATTGCTAATCAATAATACTAATCGGCGTTCCCGTATTCCATAGATGCTCTGTAATAGTCCGGATGCTACGCAGTTTGTTTTATTTCATTCGTATATATACAGCAGAAATGGCATTTGATATAACGGCGGCAACGTTTAGCCTATTTTCTAGCTTCCTGAAAAAAAGAAGAGACGAAAAGCGCGATAAACCTTATATTCACGACGCTATAAAATGACAACCAACCGATGGATTTTTATTTTCTTTAAGCCATTATGAAGGCACGGTTTATGCACTCAAGTGACAAAGGGTGGAAAAATAAAAAAATTGAAAAAATTAAAGATAAAAAAAATTGAAATTATGAATATATGCGTATAGTAACAACAGGAAAAAACAAATAAGATAAAAAAAAGAAAGCAAGGTGCTGTCCAATTGGATGAAGTGGTTGAAATAAAAAAAAGAAAAAACAAAAAAAAAACAACGGGATCTGTGGCTTAAAAGAAAAGAGTGGAAAAGGGGTGGGCTACTTGGGAGCGGGGCCGTGTTGCGTGAAGGCAAGTGTGAACAGGTGGGTTTTTAGGTTGGTTTTGAAGAGGTTGATGGTGTCAGAGCCTCGGATGGAGGGGGAGAGGGAGAGGGAGTTCCACAGCCTGGGGGCAGCTACAGAGAAAGCTCGGTCCCCCAGTGTGGAACGCCTGGTGCGGGGGGGGGATGGTGAGGAGGTCGGAGTTGGAGGAGCGGAGGCCTCGTGCTGGAGTGTAGGGGTGGAGTAGGTCGGTCAGGTAGGAAGGGGTCAACCCGTGCAGGGATTTGTAGGTGAGGAGGAGGATCTTGTAGGGGATTCGATAGTTGATGGGGAGCCAGTGGAGTTTTTGCAGGGTGGGGGTGATGTGCTGCCAGGGTTTGGTGCGTGTGAGGACCCTCGCAGCAGAGTTAGGACTATAGGAGCCTAATCCCCCTCTCTCTCTCTCTCTGTCCCTCTGTCCCTCTGTCCCTCTGTCCCTCTGTCTCTCTCTCTCTCTCTCTCTCTCTCTCTCTCTCTCTCTCTCTCTCTCTCTCTCTCTCTCTCTCTCTCTCTGTCTCTCTGTCTCTCTCTGTCTCTCTCTCTGTCTCTCTCTCTGTCTCTCTCTCTGTCTCTCTGTCTCTCTGTCTCTCTGTCTCTCTCTCTCTCCTTCTCTCTGTCTCTCTGTCTCTCTGTCTCGCTCTCTCTCTCCTTCTCTCCTTCTCTCCGTCTCTCTCTCTCTCTCTCTCTCTCTGTCTCTCTGTCTCTCTGTCTCTCTGTCTCTCTGTCTCTCTGTCTCTCTGTCTCTCTGTCTCTCTGTCTCTCTGTCTCTCTGTCTCTCTGTCTCTCCGTCTCTCCGTCTCTCCTCTCTCTCTCTCTCTCTCTCTCTCTCTCTCTCTCTCTCTCTCTCTCTCTCTCTCTCTCTCTCTCTCTCTCTGTCTCTCTCTCTGTCTCTCTCTCTCTCTCTCCTTCTCTCTCTGTGTTTTCCTTACCTCCCTCACCCGCGAAGCTGATTGGCGTGATTTACTCCGTAATTATCTACGCGTGCGTTTCCCCGCGGGGGCCGCGGGCGTTTTGATGGTTAACATGTGGGTCACAGGATGAAGGGGAGGGTTAGCGGCGATACTCACCAACGAGAGGACATCCATTACACAGACAAGGTGCCATTACTCTATAGCCCCCAATGCCCCCCGACACCCCAACAACGGTGGTTGGCTGTATCTCTCTCACTTGTATCAATACCCCGTTAACGGCGTTATGCAATCTTATGATTTAATGATTTGATTTGATCTCTATTTATCTCGAACCACCATAATAAACACACAAACTTTAAATAACAAAAAAATTCAAATAATAAAAAGTTTTCAATCAATCGATCAATCAAGCGTTAGCAGCTGACGTTAGTTAAGGTTTTTACCGCGACGTGGGCTTACATTGCTGGTAGGGTTAGCTTGCCTAGTGCAGCTTTCAATACACAGTAGCAGGAGTTGGTTGGGCTTGACGTGCCGAGACAGCTTGTACACAACCCTCAGCCTGTCTGGCCTCACGTGGTATGAGGCTGCAATCCATCACCTGGAAGACAATAGGCGTGGGAAGAGGACTAACAAGCCAACTCCAAAAGCCCTCCAGGGGGTTGGGCGAGGGGCTAACATCCCCACCCTGTAAAACACTATATTGTTACAGAAACGCCAACAAGAGAAAAACAAGACATCAACACCTTGGCCCAGGGAAGAGAAGGGTCTTCGATAAGAAGGTCTATGACACCATGTGGTGAAAGCCAGAAGTCTCTGGAAGCCACACGGCCGATCACCCTTCTTTCGTCCAGGGCTGCCCATATCGGTACGTGGAACGTGAGAACCATGTATGAGATGGGTAAGACATTTCAAGTAGCAGCAGTGATGAGGAACTATAATCTCACGCTGCTCGGAATAAGTGAGACAAGATGGACACAGTCCGGACAGAAACGACTGGCCTCAGGAGAGTTACTGCTGTACTCCGGACACGAAGAGGACAATGCCTCCCACACCCAAGGAGTAGCACTGATGCTATCTAAAACAGCACAGACGGCGCTCATAGGATGGGAAGCCCATGGTCCAAGGATCATCACCGCATCCTTTCGAACCAAGAAGAAGAGGATCAATATGAACATCATACAGTGCTACGCTCCTACCAATGACAGCGAGGAAGCAGACAAAGACCAGTTCTACAACAGACTGCAGTCCATTATAGAAAAGCACCCAGAGAGAGACATCACAATCCTGATGGGAGACCTTAATGCCAAGATCGGAAGTGACAACAGGGGGTACGAAGATATAATGGGAAGACACGGATTGGGGGCCATGAATGAAAATGGGGAGAGGCTGGCGGACCTGTGCGCTATGAACAACTTGGTCATTGGCGGCAGTGTTTTTCCCCATAAGAACATCCACAAGGCCACTTGGGTATCGCCAGACCACATAACCGAGAACCAGATTGACCATGTCTGTATCAGCAAGAAATTCAGGAGGTCCATGCAGGATATAAGAGTAAAGAGAGTAGCAGATGTGGCTTCAGACCACCACCTTGTCGTAGCCAGCCTGAAGCTGAAGCTGAGAAAGAACTGGATGTCGGCACATACAACACGACACAGGTACAACACAGCTTCCTTGAGAGACGCCAGTAAGCTGGAAGAGTTCAGAGTAACACTCAGCAACAAGTTCCAAGTTTTACAGGAGCTGTTGGAAGAGGACGAGTGCACCCTGGAGAACAGTTGGAAGGAGATAAAAGAGGCAGTAACGTCTACCTGCCAGGAAGTTCTTGGCCCCAAGAAGCACCAGCACAAGGAGTGGATCTCAGGGGACAGTCTGCGAAAGATCCAAGAGAGGAGGGAGAAGAAGGCGGCAGTGAACAACAGCCGGACAAGAGCAGAGAAGGCCAAGGCACAAGAAAGGTATGCAGAAGGAAACAAGCTAGTAAAGAAGAGCATCAGAGCAGACAAGCGAAGGTATATGGATGACCTGGCAACAGAGGCAGAGCAAGCAGCAAGAGAGGGGAATATGAGAGAACTGTACAACATCACCAAGAAGCTGGCAGGAAAGTACAGCAAACCAGAACGACCTGTGAAGGACAAAGAGGGAAGACCGATAACAACGGGAGAGGAGCAACAAAAGAACAGATGGATGGAGTATTTTGAAGAACTTCTAAACCGGCCAGCACCACAGAACCCACCAGACATCGCACAGGCTGACACAGACCTACCCATAGCCTGCAACGCACCAACCAGGGAAGAAATTAGGAAGGCTATCAAGCAGCTGAGGAACGGAAAGGCTGCAGGACCAGACAACATCCCTGCGGAGGCACTGAAGTCAGATATAGAAACCACGGTGAAGATGCTCCACCCACTCTTCATGAAGATATGGGAGGAAGAAGACGTGCCAGGAGATTGGAAAGAGGGCTATCTCATCAAGATCCCAAAGAAAGGCGACCTTAGCAATTGCGCAAATTACAGAGGGATCACACTGCTATCAGTGCCAGGGAAAGTTTTTAACAGAGTAATCTTGAACAGGATGAAGGACCTCATCGATGGACAACTCCGCGATGAGCAAGCTGGTTTCCGCAAGGACCGATCCTGCACAGACCAAATTGCAGTGCTGCGCATCATCGTGGAGCAGTCGATAGAGTGGAACTCGCCCCTGTACATACATTTTGTGGACTATGAGAAAGCCTTTGACAGCCTAGACAGAGAGACCCTCTGGAAGCTTCTCCGACATTACGGGGTGCCGACCAAGATTGTTTCCATCATCAGGAACTCCTATGAGGGACTGACATGCAAGGTGGTCCACGGAGGGCAGCTCACAGAGGCATTCCAAATGAAGACCGGGGTCAGACAAGGTTGTCTGCTCTCGCCCTTCCTCTTCCTGCTGGCCATTGACTGGATAATGAAGACCTCCACAGCACAGAGAAGGTACGGGATTCAGTGGACACCTTGGACGCAACTTGACGACTTGGACTATGCTGACGATTTGGCACTACTGTCGCACACCCAACAACAGATGCAGGAGAAGACCAACAACGTGGCATCCACTTCCGCGCAAGTGGGACTCAACATCCACAAAGGCAAGACTAAGATCCTCAAGACCAATGCAGCAAACAACACCAACACAATCATGCTGGATGGCGAGGCTTTGGAAGAAGTTGAAGCCTTTACCTACCTTGGCAGTGTTATTGACAAGCAGGGCGGCACAGATGCTGACATTAGAGCACGAATAAGGAAAGCACGTACAGCATTCGTGCAATTACGGAACATCTGGAGCTCAAAAGAACTGACTTCCAACACCAAAGTCAGATTCTTTAACACCAACGTCAAGGCAGTCCTATTATATGGAGCAGAGACGTGGAGAACTACAGCTGCAACCATCAGGAAAGTGCAGGTCTTCATTAACAGCTGCCTGCGGAAGATCATCAACATCCGATGGCCAGACACCATCAGCAACTGCGAACTCTGGCAGAGAACAAACCAGCTGCCAGCAGAAGAAGAAATTAAGAAACGCAGATGGCGCTGGATAGGCCACACCCTGCGAAAGCCCGCAAGTACCATCACCAGACAAGCCCTAACATGGAACCCGCAGGGCAAGCGGAAAAGGGGCCGCCCGAGAAACACCTGGCGCAGAGACCTGGAGGCAGACACCAAGACCATGAAGATGACCTGGAACCAACTGGAGAGAACAGCTCAAGACAGAGATGCTTGGAGATCACTTGTTGACGGCCTATGCCCCAGAAGGGGTAGCTGGCGTAAGTAAGTAAGTAAGTAAGGGCTTACAGGAATGGCGAGGATGTAAAGAATGTTAGACGCATTTATTGGACCTGTTGCTGGCGGAGTTTACATAGAAACAGCGCGACTTGCCAGAGGAGTTGTCACAGGCAACGCAGAGCCGAAGAGCGGCCATAGCTTATAACATGTGAATGAATGAATGAATGAATGAAAACTTTATTTAACAGATTGCAGAATGGGTACAATACAGTACGGCTCAATACACACAATTGTTAAGGGGATGCAGACCTGAGAAAGACGTTTGTCTTGTCTCAGCCCCTCCCTTCCAGCTGGAGTTGACGTGAAACACGGAAGTTATCAAAAGTGTTCGATTCCTGGCTCTAGGCAGAATAATCACAAATAGTGGTTTAAGAGAAGTTATTTAGATTTTTAATGGGATGGGATTCACTGCGCACTAGTTCGATCACACGTCACGCATGTTATGACTTTGAACGTCGTCTGGCCATTTTCACCGCAAAAGGCATACAAGTAACTACAATGAATCGACAAAATGACATGGTCGACGAATCGCGACAGCCCCTACATGCAGCCATCCCTTGCAAGGCCTCTATTATGATTTATAATGTTGACCTGTTTGGATAAAATCGTGGTGCTTTTAATATAAACTGTTTTCCTTTAGTGTCAACCTTTTCAACCTCAGTTTCTGAGGTTTCCCTCATTTCATAAACGATGATCACACAAATAAAAATCTGCACAATAAAGCAGCAATATTCACAGAAAATTATACAAAAGATTAATAAAAGATAAACATTTTAATGTAAAAGATCATACAAAATAATCTAACGCTGTGCCTCCCTCGTAGCTTCCTGCATGGGACTTAGGAATAATAATAATAATAATAATAATAATAATAATAATAATAATAATAATAATAATAATAATAATAATAATAATAATAATAATAATAATAATAATAATAATAATAATAATAATAATAATAATAATAATAATAATAATAATAATAATAATAATAATAATAATAATAATAATAATAATAATAATAATAATAATAATAATAATAATAATAATAATAATAATAATAATTGTTGTGAAGGGCCAGATTAAACCGAATATATATATTTATTTATATATATATATTTAATTGTATTTGTATATTCTCTAATATTCCCTGATATCCCTTGTATATTCCTTGTACAATATGCATTGAATATCCATTCTAGCCTACTGAACATCCCATAATAGTCTCCATACTATTGGTCGAGACCTTGGTGCCAGGCTGCCATACCCCTCAGACCCAGTTCAAACGTACCGCTCGACATGTACGAACAAGTCCTAGTTCCGCGTAGGAATTTGGCTACCGCACCACTAATGGGACTATTTGTTCATAGTGCGTATATATACTGCGCTACTAAAGTAGGACTTTTTTTCAGTCCAGTTTCTTACCCTCCAATAGAGTCACAGACGTAAAGCCTCCCCGCGATGCCACGTGTGGGAGTAAGGCCAAGTTCGGCCTACCATCGGTATTGAGACATCGTGTATATTAATATTTGAATAGTCATATTTGGCACTATATCGTCGAGTTGGACGTAGTCTATTGAGCTAATAATAGTCTGTTAATATATAGTGCTTCGTGCGGTGAGAATACTACCGTAGTCAGTACCCCATCGTTTCGGGCAGAGAACTGGCTGCTTACCCAGGGTGGTTGACCCTATGTGAAGCTGCACCCGAGGAGCCCCAGAGCCGACGAGCGAGTGGACCTGTATACCGGATTATTCTACCGACGACAGCCCGCCTTCCCAGGCACGGATTATGCTTTGGATACTTTGATTATTCTATGGATAAAGACCCCCGACACTACCGTGTGTTGGAACCCCCCCCCCTGGAGAGGACGCAAGGTGAGGAGACGCTCTGCAAGACGAGGTCTCTCCACATCTCTCCCCCGTGGACCGGAGAGAGCCGGCCCACAAAGAGTCCACCTGCTTTCATCTGTGGTCCAAGGATCGCCGGCGCATTGAACGGCACTACAGTGGGTTCATCTGGGATACCCTTGGCCGGACGAGGCAGCTGGATTCTACCCCCCCCCCCCTCCTACTCCTGTCGGCTTACAAGCGACCGGATTAACCCCCTCTAGTGTATCCAGCCTATAATCATTAAAGTATCATTGCTGTTATTCCTTAACTATTCCAGGTCGTATATTTACCACCTGCGCCTTCAGAGATTGGACATTATCTATTGATATACCGACGAATACTCCTTGCCATAAAAGTGCATACTATTTCAATTCATAAATGTAATTAAGTGATTAAGTGTTTATTCTACACACCATCGCTGTGTAGGAAATAAAGACCTGCTTCTAATTCGTACATTTGTGTTGGATCCGTTTCATCTACGTGAGAGTGTTCATGATAATATATTTATGCCGTGTACTGGGTGGCCGAATATTAAGTACAAAGGTAGTGGTAGTAAGTATCATATCTAGTAATACAGTCAGGGAATTGTACCCCTCAGTTACAATTGGTCCTTCGAGCCGGAGGGTAATTAGTGTAATATTAATATAGTGTTATTAATATTGAAATGGCCTATGATGAACACTCCACGAAACGATCCTCCTAACCAACGACCGCAGCGCGAACGACGGCTCCCTCAGTACTTAGAGGCTTATGCTGTCAGTCAACAACCTAGTCTTCTACTAACAGTAAACGCGGTAAAACTAGAAAGTAAAAGTATGTCTAACCCCAAGGCCCAGACTACCCCGACCATAGAGGCCCCTACGGGTTCTAATGTAACTGACCAAGTTCACGGTGGGGACCAGTGGGAACCAGACATGACTTCACACCCCGCCAGTACTGAAGAAGTAGTCCCCGATGAGTCCCGGGAGGAATACAACGCTACCGAGAGAGAACTCGGCACGGAAGAAGACGGGGAGAGCACCGTGGAGATAGAACTCCAAGGCTCCGCAAGGAGTACCCCGAGGGAAGGCTCCCCTATACAACCGCCTTCTCCCAGCGAGGCAGAGAGGACCCTACAGCAGGCCTTCCTCATCAGCCTGAACGCCGCTGCTGAACGCGACCGACTGCAGATCCAGCAGCGGAGCGAAGAAGAGCATATACGTCTAGAAATAAGACGCATTCAGATGGAAGAGAATGTGGCCCGAGACCGAGCAGACAGCCAGCGAGCAGCTGCTGGTGCTCTACGGGACGCAGAGCGCGACAGACAGCAAGCGCAACTAATAGAACAGCTGATCAGACGGACAACACCCTCTCCCTCCGCCAGAGGCTCCAGGAACTCGTCTAGACACACCTCCAGGGCGGCATCCCCTAGCCGAGTAAACAACCCTGAACTTGACCAACAGACGAGGTCTATACCCCCCACAGACCACCTCCCCCCACCGGTCCAAGCGAGACCTAGCAACCGGGAAGGAGCAGCATATCCTGTGGAGAGGCTAAACCAGAGACTACAAGCACTGGATGACCTAACTGAAGACGAAGAGGAAGAGGAGGAGAACCACGCCCGAAGACAGCACAGTACTCTACCGGACCAGGAGGTCCGGTACAGCCCAGGCTATACTCCCGCGGAGCTGCGCTACAGACCCCCGACTCTATACACGGGTGAGCACGACGCACGACCCGCACCGAGGAACAGCACCTGGACAAGCGGGCCATGGTACACTGCCGGTACCAGCCCATACCAAGGAGCGGGAGGAGACTCGCCTAGGAGGCCTCTCCCCCAACGCTCGCCAATGTATCCACAGTCAGCGTCATACATTGGCACGCCTATGGTACCCGACTTCACCCAAGAGAACCGGGCCCAGTATACAGAACTCCGCATGTGTCTGGAGACCATGTTGGTGGATGTATTGGATGAACGCCACAAATACGCCATCCTACTGCAGCACTTAAAGGTGCCCCGCGCACATAATATAGCGCTCGCCTACGCGACTTCCACCACCCCATACACAGCAGCGCTGGTAGCATTGGACCAGAGGTATGGGCGCATATGGGATTACGTGATCCAGGAGATCCGACACATCGACCGCTTACCCCCAGCAATAGACAATCGAGCACTGGACGACCTGTCCATCAGAGTGCAGTCCCTGGTAGGGATGTTGGGAGCGCAAAGAGAGAAGGGGAAGTATGAACTTTACGCCAACTCAAATGTGGAAAGGATCCTGGAGAAGCTGCCGCCCGCTCGTCAGGAGCGCTTTAGGCGGCAGAGGGACCACAGAGACCCGAATGGCCCCGAACCGAACCTCCTCGATCTAGCAGACTTCCTGGCGAGAGAAGTCAGCAGCCTACGGCTAGATACATTCGGACGGAGCACCCCTGGCTCCAGAGAAGGAACCAGACGACTAAATGATGGAAGAAGATCGGTGACTGTGATGCACCAATCGGAGTCAGTACCGAGCAGCAGGAGCCACAGTACCCCCTCCAGAACGGAGAAGTGGAAGATAGTGTGCCCCTACTGTGAGAAAGAACACTGGCTAGCGCAATGTGACTCCTTCCCCAAGCTGAACGCGGAGGAAGCAGGTCAATGGATAAAGTCCAACAAGCGCTGTTTTCGCTGTGCGCGCTCACACATGGCAGCCGAATGCCGCTTAAAGAAAAGGTGCACCAAGTGCGATGGAGCCCATCTGGACATACTTCACGACAGTAACAGACGGCGCCCTTCACCTGCACCATCCAGCCGCAAAGCGAGCGTCATGTACATCGATCCCGCCAGCAGCAGTGGAGCCCGAGTACTCCTAAAAGTAGTGCGTGTGACACTAAGCTACCAGAATAAAGTCCTGGACACTTACGCCGTCCTCGATGACGGGTCAGAGAAGACCCTGCTGCTCGCCTCCGCTGCGGCCCAGCTAGGGCTGCGGGGAAGCGAAACCCAAATGACAATTCGGACAATAAGACGAGATTTGAAGACGATAAAGGGCGAGAATGTCTCATTCTCTATCGCAGCAAGCGGCCAGCCTGAGCGACGGTACCAGATTGCAGACGCTTTCACCAGCCAAGAAATAGGACTGTCGCGGTACACATACCCCGTCGCCAAGCTGATGGAGAAATATGCACATCTGCGCAAGTTACCGATCCCGCTCATAGACAATGCTATGCCGACCCTGTTGATAGGCTCCGACCATGCAGACCTCATTGTCCCGATAGACCGGGTTCATACCGGACCCCGAGGCTGTCCTGCAGCAGTCGAGACCCGTTTGGGATGGACTCTCCAAGGCCCGCTCGCCAAATCTCTCAACCGAAGTACAGCCACTAGATGTCTCCACTCCCGAGTCACAGAGGGAGAAACCGCACTCCTGCAACACGTAGAGCGGCTATGGAGCTTGGAACAAATGCCCTTTAAGAATGGAAAGAAAGACATTCGCTCTAAAGATGACATTTACGCCATTCACCTCCTCGAGACAGGGACCAAGAGAGTCCCGGTCAACGGCGTGTTGAGATACGCCACGCCACTCCTGCGGCGAGAAGGAATGCCTACTTTCCACGCCAAGACAGACGCCATAGAACGGTACCTGCTGAACACGGAGCGGCGCTTAGCCAAGAACCCCGCCCAAGAGAGTGTATACCGCGCTGAGATTGAGAAGCTCATCACAGCGGGACACGTCACAAAGATGGACACTAAAGAGGCTGACCAGACCACTGAATCGTGGTACGTGCCCCACCACAAGGTCCATCACAACGGTAAAGACCGCATAGTATTTAACTGCAGCTACCAGATCGGATCCCAAAATCTGAATAAAGAGTTACTGCCCGGTCCCACACTCGGCCCCTCCCTACTCGGCGTTCTACTCCGCTTCCGCCAGGAAAAGGTGGCCATCAGCGGGGACATTAAAGGAATGTTCCTGCAGGTGAGATTAGTAGAGGCGGACAAGCCCCTGTTACGGTTCCTATGGAGAGAGAAGCCAGGAGATGAGCACCCAGCCATCTACCAATGGGAAGTCCTCCCCTTCGGAACGACGTGCAGCCCCTGCTGTGCGACATTTGCACTACAGAAACATGTAGCAGAGGACCCAGCAGCGGACGGAGAGATCTACACAGCATTTGTCCTCGCCCGCTCGAGAATAGCCCCACGCAAGCAACAATCTATCCCACGTCTAGAGCTCTGCGCAGCCCTAGCCGGAGCGCACCTAGCCACGCTCATCCAACGTGAGCTCACCATACCGGTGTCTAGAACAATCCTGTGGTCAGATTCCACGACGGTACTCGCCTGGATCAAATCGGACTCATGCAAGTACAAAGTCTTCGTGGGAGTCAGAGTCACCGAGATTCAAGACTTAACCGAAGAGTTAACCGGAGAAACAGAGTGGCGCTACGTTGATACAAAACAGAACCCAGCTGACGTCATCACCCGGGGGATGCCCCTGGATGACCTCACCCGTCGCAATGTCTACAGTGACGGCCCCGCATTCCTAAGACTCCCGGAAGGACAGTGGCCCATGCCTATCCCGAGGGAAGCAAGTCCAGAGGAGGTGGAAATTAAGAAGTCTGTGTTCTGTGGATTGAGCACCGTAGCCTCCACCGACCCTAACATAAACGATTGCACGTCCATAGAGAGTGCACAACAAAGAACATTCCTGCGGTACCACCCGGAGTGCAAGTCCCCCGCTGATATGTCAGCGGCTAACTACGAGGAAGCAGAATTGCTTCTACTGCAGCGAGCCCAGAGAGACTCGTTCCCCGATGAATTGGCCTGTCTACAGGGAGGAAAGCCCGTCCCATCCGACAGCAGATTAATTCACCTGGCCCCCGAGAGCGACGCTCACACCCTCATCAGAGTGGGTGGTCGCCTACGCAGAGCCCCCAATCTACCGGATGACATTAAATACCCGATCGTATTGAACAGCCGACACAAGGTCACAGAGCTGATTATAAAGAAATACGATGAGGATGTACATCACGCAGGAGCAGAAAGAGTCTTCGCGGAAATCAGACGTCGTTACTGGATCCTACAAGGAAGAGAGGCGGTACGACGCTTCCAACGAACATGTCTAGACTGCCGCAAGTGGCGCGCGCAGCCCAGCATACCAAGGATGGCTGACCTTCCTCCATGTCGCCTCCGAATCGGTGACAAGCCATTCCACTCAACGGGTATGGACTGCTTTGGCCCGCTGCACATAAAGAAAGGAAGAGGAACCGAGAAGCGGTGGGGTATTGTATTCAAATGCATGACCACCAGAGCGATACACATCGAGCTTCTCCCGACCATGAGCACAGACTCATTCCTTATGGCCTTCCGTAGATTCATATCACGGAAAGGAAGACCGTCTACCCTATTGTCCGATCATGGGACAAACTTTAAAGGCGGCGAAAGAGAGCTGAGAGAGAGCTTCCAAGCTATGGGCCCAGAACTTAAGACCCACCTCGCTCCAGCACAGGTTGATTTCCAATTCAACCCCCCAAACGCACCCCACTTCGGTGGCACTTGGGAACGAGAAGTGCGCTCCATAAAGACAGCCCTGTACGCAGTACTTGGGGCCCAGACTGTGGCGGAAGAAGTCCTAATGACAGTCCTCACGGAGATTGAGGGAGTACTTAACACGAAGCCCCTCGGATATGTCTCCAGTGATGTGGCGGATATCGACCCAGTTACCCCCAACACACTCCTGATGGGGCGGCTAGATCCCACATTACCCCAGACAATGTACCGGCCTGAAGAAGCGAACGGCCGACGAATGTGGAGGTACAGCCAAGTATTAGCCGACAAGTTTTGGAACAGTTTCCTACTGCACTACCTACCGTCTCTACAGACCCGCCAGAAGTGGGTAAAGGAGAGAGACAATTTGACAGAAGGAACAGTCGTCATGATTATTGATCAATCACTGCCCAGAGCTATGTGGCCGGCCGGCCGCGTAAGCAAAGTGATCACCGGTGCCGACGGCAAGGTCCGAGCAGCTGAAGTGCTCGTCCAGGGTCGCACTTACACCCGTCCCGTGGCAAGGCTCATAGAACTGCCTCGACTCCCAGACACAATAGATGATGACCATGACCCTACAACCCTATGACTTTGTGAAGTTGACTGACCCCTACAGCAAACCCTTATGTGTAAATAGACAACGCGATTAATCTGTCTCCGTTTAACTGATTAGGTCTGGGACCTATTCAGGGGGTGGCTGTTGTGAAGGGCCAGATTAAACCGAATATATATATGTATTTATATATATATATTTAATTGTATTTGTATATTCTCTAATATTCCCTGATATCCCTTGTATATTCCTTGTACAATATGCATTGAATATCCATTCTAGCCTACTGAACATCCCATAATAGTCTCCATTCTACTATTGGTCGAGACCTTGGTGCCAGGCTGCCATACCCCTCAGACCCAGTTCAAACGTACCGCTCGACATGTACGAACAAGTCCTAGTTCCGCGTAGGAATTTGGCTACCGCACCACTAATGGGACTATTTGTTCATAGTGCGTATATATACTGCGCTACTAAAGTAGGACTTTTTTTCAGTCCAGTTTCTTACCCTCCAATAGAGTCACAGACGTAAAGCCTCCCCGCGATGCCACGTGTGGGAGTAAGGCCAAGTTCGGCCTACCATCGGTATTGAGACATCGTGTATATTAATATTTGAATAGTCATATTTGGCACTATATCGTCGAGTTGGACGTAGTCTATTGAGCTAATAATAGTCTGTTAATATATAGTGCTTCGTGCGGTGAGAATACTACCGTAGTCAGTACCCCATCGTTTCGGGCAGAGAACTGGCTGCTTACCCAGGGTGGTTGACCCTATGTGAAGCTGCACCCGAGGAGCCCCAGAGCCGACGAGCGAGTGGACCTGTATACCGGATTATTCTACCGACGACAGCCCGCCTTCCCAGGCACGGATTATGCTTTGGATACTTTGATTATTCTATGGATAAAGACCCCCGACACTACCGTGTGTTGGAACCCCCCCCCCTGGAGAGGACGCAAGGTGAGGAGACGCTCTGCAAGACGAGGTCTCTCCACATCTCTCCCCCGTGGACCGGAGAGAGCCGGCCCACAAAGAGTCCACCTGCTTTCATCTGTGGTCCAAGGATCGCCGGCGCATTGAACGGCACTACAGTGGGTTCACCTGGGATACCCTTGGCCGGACGAGGCAGCTGGATTCTACCCCCCCCCCCCTCCTACTCCTGTCGGCTTACAAGCGACCGGATTAACCCCCTCTAGTGTATCCAGCCTATAATCATTAAAGTATCATTGCTGTTATTCCTTAACTATTCCAGGTCGTATATTTACCACCTGCGCCTTCAGAGATTGGACATTATCTATTGATATACCGACGAATACTCCTTGCCATAAAAGTGCATACTATTTCAATTCATAAATGTAATTAAGTGATTAAGTGTTTATTCTACACACCATCGCTGTGTAGGAAATAAAGACCTGCTTCTAATTCGTACATTTGTGTTGGATCCGTTTCATCTACGTGAGAGTGTTCATGATAATATATTTATGCCGTGTACTGGGTGGCCGAATATTAAGTACAAAGGTAGTGGTAGTAAGTATCATATCTAGTAATACAGTCAGGGAATTGTACCCCTCAGTTACAATAATAATAATAATAATAATAATAATAATAATAATAATAATAATAATAATAATAATAATAATAATAATAATAATAATAATAATAATAATAATAATAATAATAATAATAATAATAATAATAATAATAATAATAATAATAATAATAATAATAATAATAATAATAATAATAATAATAATAATAATAATAATAATAATAATAATAATAATAATAATAATAATAATAATAATAATAATAATAATAATAATAATAATAATAATAATAATAATAATAATATAATAATAATAATAATAATAATAATAATAATAATAATAATAATAATAATAATAATAATAATAATAATAATAATAATAATAATAATAATAATAATAATAATAATAATAATAATAATAATAATAATAATAATAATAAGCTTTATTTGCACAGCACCTTTCATACAAGAATTGCAGCAGTGATGTAGACACAAAATAGGCATAATTCAGATCATTTACATAAAAAATCTATTAAAGACTATTAGCAGGTTTCTGACAAAATAAGAGCAATGCATATAACAATGCAAAAAAGTGTAGACGGAATACATTTTTTGCAATATAGCTACATTTACATAAATCAGCATAGATAGACAGAGTCAAATAGTGTAATAGTGCAGTGCAATAGAATAACTCTCATCTGCGGTACAACAATCACAGTCTTGGTGCAATAACACTCCCTAAATGTAGCACTGAACGGCACAGGAAGTCCTTCATTCTGACAGCCATCAGACTTTTGTGACAGAGTGACAGTTACCATCTTCCTGGACTTTACTTTTAAAACAACACTGTTCAATATTACACTTACTGTAGACTTAGTCTCAGAATCTTATTTAGTATTCTATTCTATTCTATTCTATTCTATTCTATTCTATTCTATTCTATTCTATGAGTCCACCCAGCAGAGTGTATTAAAAGCCTAACCTGAAGCGGTACGTGTTTAGCTTAGTATAATAAGACTGAATTCTCAAAACCGGGTGGCATTCCCCTTTAAAGGGTACGCCATGGCTTATGGCTTAACCCTTTCACTGCCACACTACCAAACGGTTAACCCTTTCACTCCGACAATACGGAAGGTTATTAACCCTTTCACTGCCACACGATGGCGGGTTAACTTTTTCACTACCACGCTACAGAAGGTTAACCCTTTACTATCACACTACAGACGGTTAACCCTTTCACTACCACACTACATAAGGTTAACCCTTTCACTGCGACAATACGGAAGGTTAACCCGTTCACTGCCACACTACGGCAGGTTAACCCTTTACTATCACACTACAGATGGTTAATCCTTTCACTACCACACTACAGAAGGTTAACCTTTCACTGCCACACTACAGACGGTTAACCCTTTCACTACCACACTACAGAAGGTTAACCTTTCACTACCACACTACAGATGGTTAATCCTTTAACTACCACACTACAGAAGGTTAACCTTTCACTGCCACACTACAGACGGTTAACCCTTTCACTACCACACTACAGAAGGTTAACCTTTCACTACCACACTTCAGAAGGTTAACCCTTTCACTACCACACTACACACTACATAAGGTTAACCCTTTCACTACCACACTACAGACGGTTAACATTTCACTACCACACTACAGAAGGTTAACCCTTTCAGTACCACACTACAGAAGGTTAACCTTTCACTATCACACTACAGAAGGTTAACCTTTCACTACCACACTACAGAAGGTTAACCCTTTCACTACCACACTACAGATGGTTAACCTTTCACTACCACACTACAGACGGTTAACCTTTCACTACCACACTACAGAAGGTTAACCCTTTCACTACCACACTACAGATGGTTAACCTTTCACTACCACACTACAGAAGGTTAACCCTTTCAGTACCACACTACAGAAGGTTAACCTTTCACTATCACACTACAGAAGGTTAACCTTTCACTACCACACTACAGAAGGTTAACCCTTTCACTACCACACTACAGATGGTTAACCTTTCACTACCACACTACAGACGGTTAACCTTTCACTACCACACTACAGAAGGTTACCCTTGCACTACCACACTACAGAAGGTTAACCTTTCACTACCACACTACAGATGGTTAACCTTTCACTACCACACTACAGAAGGTTAACCTTTCACTACCACACTACAGAAGGTTAACCTTTCACTACCACACTACAGACGGTTAACCCTTTCACTACCACCCTACAGAAGGTTAACCTTTCACTACCACACTACAGAAGGTTAACCCTTTCACTACCACACTACACACTACATAAGGTTAACCCTTTCACTATCACACTACAGACGGTTAACCTTTCACTACCACACTACAGAAGGTTAACCTTTCACTACCACACTACAGAAGGGTTAACCTTTCACTACCACACTACAAAAGGTTAACCTTTCACTACCACACTACAGATGGTTAACCTTTCACTACCACACTACAGAAGGTTAACCTTTCACTACCACACTACAGACGGTTAACCCTTTCACTACCACACTACAGATGGTTAACCTTTCACTACCACACTACAGACGGTTAACCTTTCACTACCACACTACAGAAGGTTAACCCTTTCACTACCACACTACAGATGGTTAACCTTTCACTACCACACTACAGAAGGTTAACCCTTTCAGTACCACACTACAGAAGGTTAACCTTTCACTATCACACTACAGAAGGTTAACCTTTCACTACCACACTACAGAAGGTTAACCCTTTCACTACCACACTACAGATGGTTAACATTTCACTACCACACTACAGACGGTTAACCTTTCATACCACACTACAGAAGGTTAACCCTTTCACTACCACACTACAGAAGGTTAACCTTTCACTACCACACTACAGATGGTTAACCTTTCACTACCACACTACAGAAGGTTAACCTTTCACTACCACACTACAGAAGGTTAACCTTTCACTACCACACTACAGACGGTTAACCCTTTCACTACCACCCTACAGAAGGTTAACCTTTTCACAACCACACTACATAAGGTTAACCCTTTCACTACAACACTACATAAGGTCAACCCTTTCACTACCACGCTACAGAAGGTTAACCTTTCACTACCACACCACAGAAGGTTAACCTTTCACTACCACACTACAGAAGGTTAACCTTTCACTACCACACTATAGAAGGTTAACCTTTCACTACCACACTATAGAAGGTTAACCCTTTCACTACCACACTATAGAAGGTTAAACCCTTTACTGTCTGTAGTGTGGTAGTGAAAGGGTTAACCTTCTGTAGTGTGGTAGTGAAAGGGTTATGGCGCCTCTCTACCGCTGGTATTTTGTGAAGGTAATAAACGCAAACCGAGTGTGACTGTGAGAGAGGGGGGGGGGGGTTGGGGGGGGGGGGGTGTTGCCATAAGGCCTCGATAGGGTCTGGTCTGCTCCAGTCACGGAGGTGAACAAACAACACCCGCCCCGGCCCAAGGGGTCACTGGCTGCTGCCGCCGCAACCAGATGGGTTTCCAGGGGCGCGCAACCGTTTCTGGAGGACCCCCAAATTGTTACACGTTGAAACCATTGTGGACCCCCCCCCCCCCCCCCCCCAATCTGAGAAGGTCTTTTGTTGCTGAATGTGATTTAGTCCAGAATTCCTGTCTCTACTGTAGTTTGTAGGTGGGGGGGGTCCTGTCTCTACTGTAGGTGGGGGGGGGGGGGGGGGGTCCTGTAGGGGGGGGGGTTGACAGTGGATGTGAGTGACACCTAGGATTAAAATTGTCTCTCCTTATAGTATATGCTATCATTGAGTTTAACTTCTAGTGAGTGAAAATAAAGGTGCTATAGATAATAACCATGTAGGGTAATCATTAAAAAAATGTTTTATTACTTTTAGAAGGTTGCAGAATAAAGTATTGCCCCCCCCCCCCCTCCTACAGCATTCAAGAGCTGTATGGCAAAGAGCTGTATGGCAAAACATAATTTGTTATACTCTATTGTGGAACGGACTCCCGGACAGTCTGAAGATGGTTGACACTAGGGATGGGTACCGAATTAGGTACTTTTAATCACGTCGGTACTACCGAGCACCGATTCACGTGAGATCCGTCGGTGCCAGATTTCAGTACTACATTTTTTTTTTTTTTTTTTTGTCAACGTTCACACGCACAATATATGCTTACCTAGGATTTGACTTGATTCAACAACAAAGCAGTCGGGGCAATGGCAAGCCGAAAACGGTCGAAAGTGTGGTTATTTGAAGTTTGGATTTCTTTTTTCACAACTGAGGTAGGTAGATTACATTTTTAAAGACTAAAATACCGAAAAAAGGTACCGTTGGGCACCGGTATCGATTCACAGGTACCGGTACCAGTACCGTATCGGTTCAAATGTGAACGGTACCCATCCCTAGTTGACACCATATGGAAATTCAAGTCCTATGGATGAAAATACCTCAGGGTAATACCCATGTATTTTTGTTTATTTTTAGACAGTTCTTATGGTTTTAAAGTAATTTTTTTGTTCTTTAAGGATTGTTTCTTTTATTGTATTATCTTTTAGTTTTTTTTTTTTTTATCAAATCGTATGTCGTTTTATGGTAATGCATTTTTATTTTTTTTAACAGTTTCAGTTGATTTAAATTTTTTCACTTTCAGTAGTTCCTTTAGATTTGTATTTTGCATGCTTCTACATGTTTGTTGTCTTGAGTTGTCTGTCTGAGACCAAGGACCACAATGTAACCAAAGTCCTCAGACCTTATTGTGTTTTTATCCTCAATGTTGTTTATTGTCTGAGATCGATGCATATCTTTTTTTCTAACATGTACTCAAACATCAGATAAATCAATCAATCAATTGTATCACCTCCCTACTTCCCATTTCCTTATGGAATGCACCTGATTGGATGAATGACGCGCTGGTGCTCTAGTGCAGTGTTTCTTTGGGCCCTCCCCATTTGTTTGTTTCACCATGGCACACCTGCAATCTGCAGAGACTATACTTCCTGCGCAAACTAAACACGTTTAATGTGGACAAAACACTTATGGTTTGTTTTACAAATCTTTTGTTGAGTCTATTTTAACCTTTTGTTGAGTCTATTGGTATACTGGGCAAGACTAGATATATCCTGAATCAGAAAACTCTATATACAGTATATTGCACACTCATTGTATCATATCTATCATATTGTGTTGAAACCTGGGGAAATACTTATAAAAGCCACTTACAAAAGATATGCACACTGCAAAAAATAGCCATACGGATAGTACATCATGGTAGATATTTAGATCACACAAATGTTTGTAAGGAGTCAAACATTAAAATTCATGCACAAATTATGTTTCTGGCAATAAAAAACAAATTACCAAGCAACATTCAAAAAAATGTCATGGTGAGAGGAAACGGTGTTTTTTCAATGTATATTTGGTTTATAAACTGATATATAGAGAGAGACAAGCTTTAAGAGGGTAATACCATTATCATCACGGGATGATATAGACGGTGGTGAACCAGCGGTTTCACAAGCACAGGCCGCATTAGCAGAGCAGAATGTTTTGAATTCCGATCCAGGACACAAAGATAACGGAGCAGCACAGGAGACACAGAGGCAGAGCGCGATGGAGGTTTTGACAGTAATGAAACGTTTTAAAATGTGTGAAAGGTTATTAGCAGTTGTCATGACAGCACGTCGCATGACAACCAGAAGAGGGGCGGGCTGTCGTTGCTATGGCGAAGGTCCTATAAATCTGACAGTGTTTCCGGGTGTAAGCCAGACCAAGAGCGACTAAGGACAGACTACAATCTGACTAGGACTGAGATCACACAGAGGGGACTCTCTCCTCTCATCACGGAGAGGGGGGGGGGGGGGGGGAAGGATGCCACATCATCATTAGCTTCGGCTAACACGAGGATGGTCTTGGCTAATAACCAGGCCTGACCACTATTGGACTGAATAGCAGAAGGACGATAGACTGAACACACAGAAAGATCATTAGAATAGACTTTTCAAGGACAATACAATCTGTTAACATCTGAGCTGAGGCTTCTGTTTATCAAATAAACAACGCTTCTCCTTGTAAGGTATTACGCTGTGTCAAAGTGTCGAATTCTTACGAAGGTGGAGGATTATTATGGTTTGCGGATCGCACTAACGGGGAGAGATAAGGATTGTATCAGCCAGTATATGAGACGTCAGGATCATTAAAATTACACAACGCAGAGGAATTGGATGGAGAGAGGATAACACAAGAAGACGTGATACTGGCCAGATTGATCAGAATCTAACAATGGCGAGAGTGTTTATAATTTTATATTTTATAATTAGCTTTAAAGCAACCTACGGTACGTACAACTCTTAAAAGTATGTGCATTGCAGTTTGTGGGGTATCACTGAATGGTCTGGATGCGAGTATAAAATTAAGCAAAAATATCAATACATTTAAAGGTAGCTATAAACAAGCACGTATGGACACATATAAGAGAGAGGAGCTTGAGCAGTAATGTGACTGCCTATTATTTTTTCTCATTTGGATATTTGGATATATAAAAAACTGTACTTTTATTTTATTTTTTATTATTTGTTATATTATTTATATTTGTATTAAATTATAATGTCAAATATTGTAAGGAAGGGTGGGGCTTGATAAGTTGTTTTACTTCCCCCTGTTCCTTCTCGAACACTTATTGTATGGAAATAGTCGTTGACTATTTACCTTTTTGTTTTTTAAACTTGTTTTATGTTTCTATGTTCGAGACAAATAAAAATCAAATCAAATCAAACCTTTTGTATTGTCTCCTGGTTGGGACCCAGCAGCTTTCCTTGACAGACATTTATAACAGACACATTCTGCGGAAGGCTCAGACGATCTTAGACAGCTCTGACCATCCTCTCTTGGAGGGGTTTGTCCGCCTCCCCTCTGGCAGGAGATATAGGCTCCCCAGGCTAAAGAGCAACAGATTTAAATGTCCGTACATCCCCAGGGCACTAAATGCACTTTACTTCCTTTAAAATAACAGTAATGCATTTTCATTTTCCTTTTCTTTTTCCTGGTTGGACTCTGTAAGGTGTGATGTTTCTTGTGTTGTGTTATTTGTTGTTGTTGTTGTTGTTGTTGTTGTTGTTGTTGTTGTTGTTGTTGTTGTTGTTGTTGTCTCTACCACTGCTGCAAAGCAAATTTCCCCTTGAGGGACAATAAAGTCTGAACTGAACTGAACTGGTAAAGGATTTATATTAGGGCATTTGGTTTCCATAGAAACTTCCTGGTGAATTAAGCGGCTTGGTACAGTAGGTGTCTCTCGTCCTCTCTGAGTTCCCAAGCAGGTCATCCTGTTCCAGGGCCCCGTTCCATGTACGTGGTTCAACTATGTCCATTATCCAGCTTCAGTTAACCCGATGTTCAAAGCCGGGATTTTCCTGTTTCACAAAGGAGGATTCAGTCTCGTTAACTCAAGCCAGACTTGAGAGTCAGGCTCAAGTCAGGCTAGATGCGCGCTCCCGTTTTAGGTGGAAAGCCAGCACGTATCGATGGCAGAGACCCTGATTCTCAACGGCATTGATTGATTAATTGATTTAAGACTTTATTGACAGATTGCAATAGGCTCAATCGCCTCGCCGACAAGTTAAATGCGTTATCTATAGGCTAATTCTAAGTCCCTCATTACCTCAATCAATCAGATTATATTTCTTTAAACTTGCCTGCTGGATTGAATAATCAAATGAGATCTTGCTAGCGAAAATTATTAGTTAACTGTTATACAGAATTACGATACGGCTCTCTTACCCATTGATTGATGTATAGTCAATCTTTTACTTATCTTCTCTGTGGTGTAACGGGTTCTTCTTTTGACTTTCACACGGACGACCGGGGTTCAAGGCCCTAGTCTTTTCCTTCTTTTTGCAATATAGGAATAATTCAATTTGGTGCACGTTGAGAGCTATATAAAGAATGACATCCTCAATGCATGTAGATTTATAATATTTTAACTTAAAACCAGGCTACTTTGGCGTATAATCATTAATATTATATTCAAAAAAATCATATTGGAAACACGGGGATTTGAACCCCGGTCGCTGAACTGGCAGGGATGAGCACTACCGCTGGGCCACTGGGCCAGATGGGATAAATTCATTGTTTATACATTAATGAACGAGAGACCCGTGTTTAGAATATCCGTTGTTTTGAATGAAGTTTATCTCTTATCCTCATTCATTAATGTGACGTCAACGGCTCATTCAATTTCTCAAATCCGTCAAACAGCGCATCTCATCAGACATCTTAATCCCAGTTACAATTAAAATAACCACATCATGTGTACATCGCACGAGCGAGCGCCACCGTCGCCACGGTATATATAACGTGCATTATTTAGGACAAAGTGAATTTAATATCAGCATTTTGGGTCTATTTTACATTTCAAAAGCCCCCTCTGGAAGAATGGAGCACAAAAACGTAATTCAGAATGGTATAATGCAGATCGTAGACTGTGGGAATAGTTTCAGGAAACGGGCTGTCACTTCTTTGCGGGGGCGTGGCGATAGTTCAGGCTAACTTGAACTTGAACTCTGCTTTCGAGCAGGCTCAAACTTTTGGATATGTTGTCATGGTGATTTGGGAAATCCAGGTACATGAAATCGGAAAGTCAGGCTAACACAGTTAGCCTGATAAAGTTATCCGGCTAACTCGGTTATCCCGGTACATGGAACGGGGCCCAGGTCAATATGTCACAGAGATATACAGCCTTCACCACTTCAGTTATGTAAATGTGCGCTCAGAGCCGGAGCCCTCGGGCAACAGGGGAACTCGGACCTCGAGACTCGGCTCCGCACGAACCATAGACCTCCACTTGATGACCCTGAAGGAGGACCCAGTTGGCGTCGTGAGGACGGTGGGGGCAGAGAGAGAGAGAGAGAGAGAGAGAGAGAGAGACCCAGATATATAATCACGCGGCATCAATGGTATCGAATGCAAGACTCTTTTCAAAACCACGTTCACGACGCTCGATCTCCGTGCGGCAGTAGGAGGTACAGCGCTGGAAAAGCACGATATTACTGTTTCATAGTGACTTGTTTACAAGATCCAGTAATGAGACAACAAATTCGATTTTTTTTTTTTTTTTTTATATTTATCATATATCAACACATAGCAACCATCATTTTGCACATCAGCAACAGCCGATTACTCTTTGAAGAATTTGTGTGTGTTTCTAAACATTGCGTGAATAGCCTGTCGCCTGCACAGATCAGATGGATGAGGTTCATCCAGATTAATCAGGGTCTGAGGTGAATTATCCGACTCTCTGGAACTCCCTCCCTCAGACCATCAGAGACTCTCCCTCACTCTCCACCTTCAAATCCAGACTCAAAACCTACCTGTTCTCCCAAGCATTCAACCTTCCTTACCCATAACCACCCTCCTCCAACTCGCCACCATTTCCCCCTGCCCCACGTTCTCTCCTCTCCTGCCCCCCACCCCCTTGGTTTTCCCTTACTCTCCTCCCGACTATCTCCCCTACTCACTCCCGTATTTGTTATCCGTTACTTGTGGTTTTATGTTCCTGTGTATTCTTATTGTCCTCCGTTTCCCTGTGGTTCTATGTTTCTTTGTTTTCTTTGTTTCTTTTTTTGCCAATTGTCAGCGACTTTGGGTCTTTGAAAAGCGCTATACAAAATAAATGAATTATTATTATTATTATTATTATTATTATTATCCATCGCAAAAAGTATGGACAATACACATCATTCTATTGTGCTGATGTGGCAGACCCAACACACCTGATAGTCCAAAGTACAGATCGCACCTCTACTGCAAGGGCGCAGCAGTATGGTTAACGCCTCGTTAACAGCACTGCCAGGTTAATGGTGCCCGATTACCGCAGTAGCGGTGCAGAGCAGAGCTCAGAGTCCTAAGAGCTGCGTCTGTAGATTAAGACAACCTACGTGAAGCACGCACAGTCTACAAACATGTGCAAAGGAAGTACATGTAGACCCCAATACAGAATCATCAAGCATCGATCTCCATGACAACAACAACATACGGTGTAACTGATTCAATCTCTATTGACAGCACATTTATTTACTGTGCTACTACTACTACTACTACTACTACTACTACTACTACTACTACTACTACTACTACTACTACTACTACTACTACTACTACTACTACTACTATTACTACTACTACTACTACTACTACTACTACTACTACTACTACTACTACTACTACTACTACTACTACTACTACTACTACTACTACTACTACTACTACTACTACTACTACTACTACTACTACTACTACTACTACTACTACTACTACTACTACTACTACTACTACTACTACTACTACTACTACTACTACTACTACTACTACTACTACTACTACTACTACTAATACTACTACTACTACTACTACTACTACTACTACTACTACTACTACTACTACTACTACTACTACTACTACTGTTATTACTACTATTACTGTTACTATTAACTACTATTACTATTTCTACTGCTGCTACTAATTACACCATTACTGTCACTTTCCCCATTTCCATTTACACTCTGGAGACCTGTCTGGAGAGTTGTCTGTCAACAGGTGTAGGTCGTAAACATGACTAATCGCTACAGGTTACAAGAGGTCTCGTGGGAAAGCAAGGCCTGCCTGGAAACAGCCCTTAGCGGAACATCAATGGCTGCAGAGAGGACATAAAGACCTGAGCGATCTGATCCCTTCCCCAGTGGTAGTGGTTATTCAACCCCTTAACTCATTGGTCGCCAAAAACGAGTATTCTCAT
>NW_028173590.1:47675-52675 GCF_963971535.1 Notolepis coatsorum
CGCTCAATGAACGTAATTGAGAACGTGTTCATTCTCAGCGCTGTATAACGGCGTTCAAAAGTGCGTTCATTCTCAGCACTGTATTATAACAGCGTTCAAAAGTGTGCCAGATTTCATACGCCTTTCAGCCGAAAACCCAGTTAAAACACACCGTAAACAGGCACAAAATAATGCGGAAGACCACCCAATCTGGCAACCGCTCTGAGCGGAGCTTCGGGGAGTCGGGTAGTATAGCAGCAGCACTCGCTCAGAGTCAGACACGGCGTCGTATGAGCATTTAAAAGAGTTTTAGTTAAAGTCAGTAAATGTTTTGCACTTTGAATATTGAACTTTGAGGTACAACCTTTCATACCTCAGCCTGGTTCCTACCTCGTGTTGTTGTGTTAGTACAGAGTTATGTCGGCACATGTTTATATGTTATATGTTTGCACAATGACTACTTTCACTTTTGGTACTTTAAGTATATTTAGATTATTATACTTAATAAAGACCATTCAAGCAGCACGTTTTTCCTCACTATAATAGAGATGAAATCTGCAGCTGCGCCTGCTACTAGTGTGGACTGAATGGACGGCAGCAAAGCGTTATGGAAATGCCAGTATTCTGTGGTTCTATATGGGTTGTGGCAATACATTTGACAAATAATAGCTTGCAGCAACATATTGAAAAAAGAACTATAAACTAAATTAGTTCATTTTTGAAACCATGAACTTTAGTTAAAAAAATTTTATTATGAACTATGAACTGAACTAGTTAATTTTTAAATGTGTGAACTGTGAACTGAACTAGTTCATGTAGAAAGTGAACTTTCCCAACACTGCTGCCACGGGAGGAGAGTCAACTAGGCAGCTGATTAGGACTGATGGAACACACCTGTGCACCACGTGATCACCCACATCCCACGCCAGTGATGCCAAATAATCTGATTACTGATTACTCCTTTAAAAAGTAATCTAGTCACTTTACTGATTACTTGATTATCAAAGTAACTTAGTTACTTTGAAAGTAACTAGGTTACGAAGTCATCGTCGTCGTCCCTGCTGCTGCCACAAGAATGACAACAGTTTTTTTTTCTTTTTTTTTTTTTTATAATGCTTTATTGAAAGTGCATAATGTCATAAATCATGATTGGCTGCTCAAACAGGTCATCATGAGACGTCATCAGCCATCAGGCCACATACTCCGGTCTAGCTGACTGTACCCCTGGCTCTCTTATCATCAGCATTATGAGATAGTAACTAAATAGTAACGCACAGCCACTTGGAAAAGTAACTGTAATCAGATTACTGGCTTGTAAAAAGTAACAAGTTAGATTACTATCTACTGATTTTTTTTTTATCAGATTACAGTAACTAGTTACTTAGTAACTAGTTACTGGCATCACTGTCCCACACACACACACACACACACACACACACACACACACACACACACACACACACACACACACACACACACACACACACACACACACACACACACACACACACACACACACACACACACACACACACACACACACACACACACACACACACACACAAGACACCCATAGCTTAAAGCCCTAGGAGAGACAAAGAAAGGTGGAGTGGAGGTGAGGAAGGAGCAGTGAGCATAGAGAGAGTGTGTTATTCGGAGTTTGTGAGGTGAGAGGTAGTTGGAAGGAGAGGTGAAAGCGAGAAGGTGTTCGTGAAACTGAAACTTGTTTGTTTTGGTCCGTGTTGAGCCTGAACACCAACAGGCTCGTCACACTACATACAAAGTTAACACGTTTCACCTGCAGGTTATGTTGCGGGTTAACATGTTTCACCTGAGAGGTTATGTTGTGGGTTAACATATTCTTTACTTATTTGCATTTTGCATCTGATAAAATACAACAATTTTATTTGAAAAAATGAGACAAAATGTATGAACTGAAAAAAAAAATGCTCTATTAACAATAGATGCTTTTTTGAGAGACCCCCACAGGTGTTGTTGACTATGGGGGCCCAGACTCTATCTATGGGGGCCAAGCCCCCACTGGCCCCCCCCATAACTCGAACCCTGTTTGTGACCCTGTTTGCTGTCCGTCTGAAGCCTCCCGGACTCCAGCCGGGGGGCTCGTGAGTAAGCTAAAGGCATTGCATCAACCCCCCCCCCCCCATTATTTATATTTGTATTATTATATATTTTATTTTATATAATTGTATTATTTAAAATTATTATTATTATTTAAAAGTATTATTATTTATATTTCAGTGCTGTCAATAGATACATTTTTTTTACTAATTAATCTCACAATTTTCTGTAATGAATCTAGATTCAACTAGATTAAAAATAGCATTTTTCTACTTAAGACCGAAGCTTGTAACAGACATTTACTTGAGTAAAATCATGGAATTAATGTAAAATCAACACAAACAAAGTATATTTAGATTCAAAGACTATTTTAATAGCTTTCTTTGAATACAGTTTCTCTCCTGTGAAATACAAATGTTCAACAAAACCATCAACATTGACTCAGCTAGACCTCTTTCCATGTTCCATGTTCCAATTGTTCCATCTTCATGTCAGATGATTTTCAAAAAGGTGCATGAGTCAATGCAACAAAAAAAACAAGCAAATATACTGCTGAAAGTTCAGAACGTTGAAGATTTTTCACTCCATAGATTAATCTAGATTAATTTATTTTAATGCTTCAAATAATTGTAATTAATCTCCAAAATTAAAGCATTAACTTTGACAACCCTAATTATTATATTTGAGCCTGCCTGTAGCTCCCCTCCCCCCACCTGATTTCTCCAAGGGGATGCACAAAGGCACCCTTGACTTGAACTCTACCACTAGCAGATCCCTTTAAACTCTCGCTTAACTTCACTTGATTAGACGACAGACTTTACATTTATCTCCTTTATGTCGATGCTGAGTCCATCTTTTTTTTCTCTCTCTCAAAAGTCGTTGAGAAATTGCCGATTGGCTGGTCCACCACAACCGAAAGAAAATAAACATGGACAAACTGGGCATTTAGACAACGTTCTGTCAAAGAGTAGTTTGTCTCAAGGCACAGGGTAGATCATTGGGGCCAGTTTTAAACTGCTTCTTTTAAGGCGAGCCATGCAGCACCCCCAAAATTGCCTTTTTGCTTTTTTTTCTGTTATATTTTGCTTCCTAAACATGTCTTCTATGAAACTAGTGACAATAAAATGTCAATAACACACATTTTGTTGTTTATTTGACTTCATTTTGCCTGATTCCATCCATAAATATGCACATATTTAATGGGGAAGTGCCTCATTTGCATATATAAACATAAAAATCAGGAAACCTTGCAATATATTTTTCTTAGTTTAATGTACATAACAAACTGGGAAAGTTTCATAGTGATATCTATTCAATAATTGTTTTGCCTATTAGGGGGTACTACACTGTTACTACACTGTTACTACACTGTTTGTAGCCTGTGTGTAGTTCTGTTCAATTCAATAACATCATTATTATTATTATTATTCAGTATCAGGCATGTGTTTAGGTTGTCTATTACTAATGGTTTGATTGGGTGCTGTGTTTGTAAATAGCTGTTTCAAAATATAATTATGGCATTTTACAATACAAAACTTTGAGGTTGTTTTCTGAAAAACATTTCCATATATAAACTAAAATTCAGAAAACTTGTAATATATTAGTTCTTAGTTTATATGTACATAACAAACTGGGAAAGTTTCATATGATATGTATTCAAGTTTAAATTTTTCCTATTAGGGGGTGCTGTTGCTGTCCCCCTTAATCTCAAATGTTTTTGACCCCCCCCCCCCCCCAGATAACAATCCTTGCCAAATGGAAAAGAGAACTGACTGACTGACTCTCGTGTTTTCTCCCCGGCAACTAAATGAGATGTCAGACAGCTAAAGCCCTGCAGAGACACAAGACAGAACCCGTCCATTCATGCGTTACAGTTAAACCCTTCTGCCTTGTTAGGTAACTGACAGAGTTGGCACATCAGTGCATGAAAAGATTGCATTACGTTCAAGGTCATAAAAAACTTAATTGTAATATTTCGTTTCCAATTCTTTTTTTTATGAATACCACTATGAACCTAACTCGACATGTCTATCAAAGATTCAAAGATTTCTGAATTGTAACCCCTTATATATTCCCGTTGTGTTAGGGTTAGGGTTAGGGATAGGGTTAGGTTGGGGTTAACCCCTAATGGCATGAAATAAACCACTAGAGATGTTTTTCCTGTCAAATGGGTCACTTTTCTTTTAGAGGACTTCAAAACGTAATCTTCTCAAATTATGGAAATATATGGAAATTAAGCAAACGGACCCAATTTCATGACATAATCATCAACACAGCCACCATTGTACACACACACACACACAAAGAAAAAGGCTAAATACACGAAACCCTTGCTTAAGGGTAAAGAGGAATGCCACCAATTTTCAACATTGAAATATGTTGAAATGTACTTCACCTACCAAGATCTCTCTCTCTCTCTCTCTCTCTCTCTCTCTCTCTCTCTCTCTCTCTCTCTCTCTCTCTCTCTCTCTCTTTCTCTCTCTCTCTCTCTCTCTCTCTCTCTCTCTCATTCTCTCTCTCTCAACCACAGGCTGCCAGAGCTGAATAACATATGGATGGAGGGATGAAGGATGGAGATATAGTGGAAGGAGGAGAGTTGAGGCAATTATGAGTTATGAAACCATCCATCCAATGTTCCGTAACGAGCATGTTTTTAATCTGTGATTCTCAGAATTACACTTGCACCCACACACTCACTCACAGGCGGGGGGGGGGGGGGGGTCTGGGGGGTCTGGCTGGTTCAGCCTTCAACTTCAACTTCAAATTACTTTATTTTCCTTTGTTAAAACTACAGTAAAAAAGACCACTATAAAAAACACCAACTACATAAAAACTACAGCATGATATCTTAAAATCCATGTGGAGCAGTTCTATATGTATATAAATAAGGAATAATAGTAGTACAGGTGATATGTGTCCATCAGGTGGAAGTGGAGTCTATT
>NW_028173590.1:57675-94991 GCF_963971535.1 Notolepis coatsorum
GCTCGGGCGTTCATCTCCACCTGGGTGGCCCGTTTCGGTACCCCTGTGGATCTAACTTCGGACAGAGGGCCCCAGTTCACGTCAGAGTTGTGGAGCGCCGTGGCGGAGAGTTTGGGGGTGAAACTCCACCGCACCGTGGCATACAACCCGCAGGCAAATGGTCTCTGTGAGCGTTTCCACCGCACTATGAAGGCTGCTCTCCGGGCGGCTCTTACGGACAGTAATTGGGTCGACTGTTTGCCGTGGGTCATGCTAGGCCTGCGCTCGGCCCCAAAGGAGGATCTGCAGTCATCTTCGGCTGAGCTCGTGTTGGGTCAGCCGCTGAGAGTCCCTGGGGAGTTCCTCCCAGGTGCCACAGCCCCCTGGTCAGCTGCGACTCATCGCTTGGCCATCCGAGACGCCGCCAGCACTTTCGCTCCCGTGCCCGCACATCACTGTTTTCCCCTGTCCTACATCCCCAAGGACTTGATGTCAGCCCCGTACGTGTTCATCCGCCGCGATGCCCACCGATCTCCACTCCAGGCTCCATACGATGGGCCCTTCCGGGTCCTGGAAGCGGGACCCAAGAGCTTTATGGTGGACAGAGGGGGGCTTCAGGAGCGGATATCGGTGGACCGTTTGAAGCCTGCACACGTGGACCCGGACGGGCCGGTGGAGCTGGCTCAGCCCCGACGGCGCGGCCGTCCACCCAACCCCACTCCTGCCGCAAGTTTGCGGCCCATGTCTGCCTCTACCCCGGCAGCAGCCCCGGACTCTCCCCCAGTCCAGCCTCGCCGCCGGCGCGGACGGCCGCCGGCTCGTGCCCTTCCCCCTTCCCCCCTGACTGTTAAGCGCAGTCGTTATGGTCGGGTAGTCAGGCCTCATACGAGGGGCTGAGTACTTTGGTTTTTTTTTTGGTATGGGTTGGGGTTGCAGGGTATGTCTACTCTGGGTGTTCGGGGGGGGCCTGTGTGGTGTCACATTAAGGGAGTCTTTCACGCCAGAGTTGACGCGTCATAGGGGAGGAGATATAGGGGAGTAGTAGGTGTGTGTACGGGGTGGATTCTGTGAATGAATAAAGTAGGAAGTCACTGAAGGACCTGTCACGCCTCTTGATTCGCCTCTTCCTTCAACTTCCCACAATATTGCATAATATAGCATGTACATAAAGACCCAGTGCCTCATCCGTAGCTAACAGTGTACTGCACTACCACAGGACCTAGCATGTCCTACCATGCTCTGTAAATAACTCATGTACATATACTGATATGCCCTACTCTGATTACTTGTATTATTGCACAATGTCATTCTATTGGATTCTATTATATATTATTACTATTGTATTTGCACATCGTTGCGGGCAAGACCACCCGCATTTCATTGTATACTTGTATGCCGTGACAAATAAAACTCTTGACTTGACTTGACTTGACTTGACTATATGCATCATGCCCAAATCGTTCGGGTTGCTCACCTGAAACTCCAAATATTTCCAAATCAAAGGTATATACCATATATAGATGTTTCTTCACAAAATCATTAAGGGGTGGGGTCGTTTTACCTCGAAACTGCGGTCGTTACCAAAAGCCTGTTTTAGGTTCTGTAAAATACAACACTGTGATCGGTACAAAAGCATGTTTTAGGTTAAAAAAAGACCAGCAGGTGACCTAAAATAGACCTTACCTTAGTCAGAAGGTACTCCAAAATGAATAAATCCCAGTCGTCCCATTGCGATCGCAATTACTCGTGTATATTGGGCATGACTATCAAACAGGAAACAATAGCTGTGAGGCATCAAATCTCCGACCGATTGCTGTGTGCTGAGTTCCTGCAGCAAAAAAAAAAAGCAGAGAGCGAAAGACCGAGAGACCATACCTAGTGCAAAAGGTAGGCGATACTGCCACCTGGTGGGATTCGATCGTCATTGCAATTTTAAGGTAGGCAGCGGTGCCCGGGAGACACGGGCAGCTGCGAGCGAGTGTTTAGAATGGGGATCAAAGGAAAAAAATATCAAATGATCTAAAAACGAGAAAACTTGTTTTTGCCGCTCAACCGTTGGCGACGAAACACGAGAATACTCGTTTTTGGCTACCAATGAGTTAAGGGGTTGAATAACCACTACCACTGCGGAAGGGATCACATCGTTCAGGTCTTTATGTCCTCTCTGCAGCCATTGATGTTCCGCTAAGGGCTGTTTCCAGGCAGGCCTTGCTTTCCCACGAGACCTCTTGTAACCTGTAGCGATTAGTCATGTTTACGACCTACACCTGTTGACAGACAACTCTCCAGACAGGTCTCCAGAGTGTAAATGGAATTGGGGAAAGTGACAGTAATGGTGTAATTAGTAGCAGCAGTAGAAATAGTAATAGTAGTTAATAGTAACAGTAATAGTAGTAATAACAGTAGTAGTAGTAGTAGTAGTAGTAGAAGTAGTAGTAGTAGTAGTAGTAGTAGTAGTAGAAGTAGTAGTAATAGTAATGGTAGTAGTAGTAGTAGTAGTAGTAGTAGTAGTAGTAGTAGTAGTAGTAGTAGTAGTAGTAGTAGTAGTAGTAGTAGTAGTAGTAGTAGTATTAATAGTAATATTAGTAGTAGTAGTAGTAGTCATAGTAGTAATAGTAGTAGTAGTATTAGTAGTAATAGTAATAGTAGTAGTAGTAATAGTAGTAGTAGTAGTAGTAGTAGTATTAGTAGTAATAGTAATAGTAGTAGTAGTAGTAGTAGTAGTAATAGTAGTAGTAGTAGTAGTAGTAGTAGTAGTAGTAGTAGTCGTAATAGTAATAGTAGTAGTATTAGTAGTAGTAGTAATAGTAATAGTAGTAATAGTAGTAGTAGTAGTAGTAGTAGTAGTAGTAGTAGTAGTAGTAGTAGTAGTAGTAGTAGTAGTAGTAGTAGTAGTAGTAGTAATAGTAATAGTAATAGTAGTAGTAGTAGTTTTCTCTACTTCCTCAGTTTTCAAAAATATTCGAAAAACTCTTCAACAACAGATTAGATAAATTCATTGATAAACATAATTTACTCACCGATAGCCAGTATGGATTCAGAACACACCGGTCAACATCACTAGCGTTAATAGAACTCATTGAAAAAAATCACAAATTCCATAGATCAAAAAAAAACATGTGGCTGGAGTATTCATTGACCTAAAAAAAGCATTTGATACTATTAATCATGATATATTAATCAGGAAATTGGAGAGATATGGGATCAGGGGGGTAGTATTGGACTGGGTGAGAAGCTATCTAAATAAAAGACAACAATTTGTGACAATGAGAGATTATAAATCTGAATGTTTGGACATTGCTTGTGGTGTCCCCCAGGGGTCAGTGTTGGGTCCAAAACTGTTCATCTTGTACATTAACGAGATATGTAAAGTATCCAATATATTTAAATGTATTTTATTTGCGGATGACACTAATCTTTTTTTTTCTGGTGAGAATGTCCAGCAGCTTTTAGAGGTCATCACATCTGAAATGAAGAAATTGAAGGAATGGTTTGATAGAAACAAATTATCATTGAACTTGAGCAAAACTAAAATTATGTTGTTTGGAAACTGTAGATTGGATACTCAGGTACAAGTTAAAATAAATGATGTGATTATTGAAAGAGTTTATGAAAATAAATTCATAGGTGTAATAATAGACCATAAAATCTGTTGGAAACCTCACATAAAACATGTCCAATCTAAACTCTCACGAAGCATTTCAGTCATGAGTAAAGTAAAGCACATCCTGGATAGAAAATCACTCTACATTCTCTACTGTTCACTAGTTTTACCATATTTAAATTACTGTGCTGAAGTCTGGGGAAACAATTATAAGTCTACACTACAACCACTTTTTATACTCCAAAAAAGGGCCATAAGGATAGTTCACATTGCAGGTTATCGTGATCACACTAACATATTGTTTCTGGAGTCAAATACATTGAAGTTAAATGATCTTGTGGAATTTAAAACGGCACAATTAATGTATAAAGCAAAAAGTCATGCACTTCCAAGAAACATTCAAGAATTGTTCTTTGATAGGGAGGGGGGTTATAATCTGAGGGGAGAACACAATTTAAAGGTGCTAAACGTACGCACTACCATGAGAAAACACTGCATCTCAATATGTGGAGTGAAACTGTGGAACAGTCTAAATGTGGTGCTAAAGCAATGTCCAAACATGAGACAATTCAAACTGATGTATACGGAAATTATGTTCACAAGGTACAGAGGAACAAGAGGAAGGGGAACTATGTGAGAATGCTGTTCATCGACTACAGCTCAGCATTCAATACCATAGTCCCCTCCAAACTCATAGCCAAGCTCAGGGACCTGGGCTTGAACTATGACCTGTGCCAGTGGGTCCTGGACTTCCTGACGGGCAGACCCCAGGTGGTAAGAGCCGGCAACTGCACCTCCTCATCCATCACGCTCAACATAGGGGCCCCCCAGGGCTGTGTTCTGAGCCCCCTCCTCTACTCCCTGTACACACATGACTGCGTAGCACAGCGGAACAACAACACCATCATCAAATTTGCTGATGACACAGTAGTGGTGGGCCTGATCTCTGCCAACGACGAAAGGGCCTACCTGGAAGAGGTAGAGAACCTGTCACAGTGGTGTCAGGAGAACTGCCTCTCCCTGAACGTCAGCAAAACAAAAGAGATGATTGTGGACTTCAGGAGGTCGGGGGTCAAGGACTACAGCCCCCTCAGCATCGACGGGGCACCAGTTGAGAGAGTGAACAGTTTCAAGTACCTCGGAGCCCACATATCCGAGGACTTGACATGGACCACACACATTGACAGTGTTGTGAAGAAGGCACGACAACGCCTCTACTTCCTCAGGCGCCTAAGGAAGTTCCAAGTCAGTCAGAAGATCCTTAGGAACTTCTACTCATGTACAATAGAGAGCATCCTGACCGGCAACATCACCTCCTGGTTTGGGAATAGCACTGCACAAGACCGTAGCAGACTACAAAGAGTGACACGTTCAGCCGAACGCACAATTAGAGGGGGGCTTCCCACCCTCCAGAACATTTACAACAAGCGGTGCAAGGGGAAGGCTAAGAGAATTATTAAGGACTCGAGCCACCCGAACAACTGCCTCTTTGAACTGCTGCCGTCAGGCAAGCGATACCGGAGTCTTATGGCGAGCACAGAAAGACTCAGAAGGAGCTTCTATCCCCAGGCCATCAGGCTGCTAAACGAACAATAATCGCTAAACGAACAATAATCACTATGCAACAA
Source organism: Notolepis coatsorum (assembly GCF_963971535.1). NCBI lineage: Eukaryota > Metazoa > Chordata > Actinopteri > Aulopiformes > Paralepididae > Notolepis > Notolepis coatsorum. Next base: position 62,887 of record NW_028173590.1, read on the forward strand.
CCATCTAAACGAACAATAATCACTATGCAACAACCATCAAATGCACACAGCACACACACCCACACGCACACACACACTCACTCAAACAAACAACACACTGCAGCACCCACTCTCCACACTTTAGATCACACAAACACACTTACACTTTATATTTATTGATAAAGGATTTGCACTACAACTCGTACACCTACTGTGAATTGTACCTAAACTGCACCTCGTCCATTTATGCCTTGCACTATATAGTATTGTATATTAGTACACTGCACAGTATTGTATATTGTATGGTAACTACGTCTACGAACATTGTACATATGTCTAAACTGAACACTGTTACCTCTTTTTTTTTTTTTCTAATTTTTACTATGTTTTTATTTCATACTTATCTTGTCATGCACAGTCTCTGGAGCGCAACAGTAAGAAGCATTTTGTACAAAAGTATTCTGTACTTCTGTATGACAACTATTAAAGAAACTTGAAACTTGAAACTACAGGGATGAGGAAGGGACTTGATATTCACGGGTGTTTACATTTTTATTTTGTTTTCTATTTTATTTTATTTTATACATATATAGTTTTTGTTTTGCATATATATATATATTTTTCTTTTTCTTTTCTTTTTTATGTTTAAAATAGTACACTCATTTGAGTAGTGGAAAAGGGGTAGGATTAAATAAGTGTATACTTCTTCCTACTCCTTTTCGAACATGCAGATTGAGTTGTTTTTCTTTTTTTTGTTATTGTTTGTTGTATTCATTGCATGTTTGAAATAAAGACTTCAAATCAAAAATCAAAAATCAAAGTAGTAGTAGTAGTAGTAGTAGTAGTAGTAGTAGTAGTAGTAGTAGTAGTAGTATTAGTAGTAGTAGTAATAGTAGTAGTAGTAGTAGTAGTAGTAGTAGTAGTAGTAGTAGTAGTAGTAGTAGTAGTAGTAGTAGTAGTAGTAGTAGTAGTAGTAGTAGTAGTAGTAGTAGTAGTAGTAGTAGTAGTAGTAGTAGTAGTAATAGTAATAGTAGTAGTAGTAATAGTAGTAGTAGTAGTAGTAGTAGTAGTAGTAGTAGTAGTAGTAGTAGTAGTAGTAGTAACACAGTAAATAAATGTGCATTTTGGCATGTGCTGTCAATAGAGATTGAATCAGTTGCGGTTGCTCTGCACCGCTACTGCGGTAATCGTGCACCATTAACCTAGCAGTGCTGTTAACGAGGCGTTAACAATACTGCTGCGCCCTTGCAGTAGAGGTGCGATCTCTACTTTGGACTATCAGGTGCGTTGGGTCTGCCACATCAGCACAATAGAATGATGTGTATTGTCCATACTTTTTGCGATGGATAATAATAATAATAATAATAATAATAATAATAATAATAATAATAATAATAATAATAATAATAATAATAATAATAATAATAATAATAATTCATTTATTTTGTATAGCGCTTTTCAAAGACCCAAAGTTGCTGACAATAGGCAAAAAAAGAAACAAAGTAAACAAATAAACATAGAACCACAGGGAAACGGAGGACAATAAGAAATACACAGGAACATAAAACCACAAGTAACGGATAGCAAGTACGGGAGTGAGTAGGGGAGACAGTCGGGAGGAGAGTAAGGGGAAACCAAGGGGGGTGGGGTGGGGGGGGGGCAGGAGAGGAGAGAACGTGGGGCAGGGGGAAATGGTGGCGAGTTGGAGGAGGGTGGTTATGGGTAAGGAAGGTTGAATGCTTGGGAGAACAGGTATAGGTTTTGAGTCTGGATTTGAAGGTGGAGAGTGAGGGAGCGTCTCTGATGGTCTGAGGGAGGGAGTTCCAGAGTCGGATAATTCACCTCAGACCCTGATTAATCTGGATGAACCTCATCCATCTGATCTGTGCAGGCGACAGGCTATTCACGCAATGTTTAGAACGCACACACATTTTTCAACAAGTAATCGGCTGTTGCTGATGTGCAAAATGATGGTTGCTATGTGTTGATATATGATAAATATATTATTTTTTTTAAAAAAAAATCGAATTTGTTGTCTCATTACTGGATCTTGTAAACAAGTCACTATGAAACAGTAATATCGTGCTTTTCCAGCGCGCTGTACCTCCTACTGCCGCACGGAGATCGAGCGTCGTGAACGTGGTTTTGAAAAGAGTCTTGCATTCGATACCATTGATGCCGCGTGATTATATATCTGGGTCTCTCTCTCTCTCTCTCTCTCTCTCTCTCTCTCTCTCTCTCTCTCTCTCTGCTCTCACCGCCCTCACGACGCCAACTGGGTCCTCCTTCAGGGTCATCAAGTGGAGGTCTATGGTTCGTGCGGAGCCGAGTCTCGAGGTCCGAGTTCCCCTGTTGCCCGAGGGCTCCGGCTCTGAGCGCACATTTACATAACTGAAGTGGTGAAGGCTGTATATCTCTGTGACATATTGACCTGGAACAGGATGACCTGCTTGGGAACTCAGAGAGGACGAGAGACACCTACTGTACCAAGCCGCTTAATTCACCAGGAAGTTTCTATGGAAACCAAATGCCCTAATATAAATCCTTTACCAGTTCAGTTCAGTTCAGACTTTATTGTCCCTCAAGGGGAAATTTGCTTTGCAGCAGTGGTAGAGACAACAACAACAACAACAACAACAACAACAACAACAACAACAACAACAACAACAACAACAACAACAACAACAAATAACACAACACAAGAAACATCACACCTTACAGAGTCCAACCAGGAAAAAGAAAAGGAAAATGAAATTGCATTACTGTTATTTTAAAGGAAGTAAAGTGCATTTAGTGCCCTGGGGATGTACGCACATTTAAATCTGTTGCTCTTTAGCCTGGGGAGCCTATATCTCCTGCCAGAGGGGAGGGGGACAAACCCCTCCAAGAGAGGATGGTCAGAGCTGTCTAAGATCGTCTGAGCCTTCCGCAGAATGTGTCTGTTATAAATGTCTGTCAAGGAAAGCTGCTGGGTCCCAACCAGGAGACAATACAAAAGGTTTGATTTGATTTGATTTGATTTTTATTTGTCTCGAACATAGAAACATAAAACAAGTTTAAAAAACAAAAAGGTAAATAGTCAACGACTATTTCCATACAATAAGTGTTCGAGAAGGAACAGGGGGAAGTAAAACAAGCCCCGCCCTTCCTTACAATATTTGACATTATAATTTAATACAAATATAAATAATATAACAAATAATAAAAAATAAAATAAAAGTACAGTTTTTTATATATCCAAATATCCAAATGAGAAAAAATAATAGGCAGTCACATTACTGCTCAAGCTCCTCTCGCTTATATGTGTCCATAAGTGCTTGTTTATAGCTACCTTTAAATGTATTGATATTTTTGCTTAATTTTATACTCGCATCCAGACCATTCAGTGATACCCCACAAACTGCAATGCACATACTTTTAAGAGTTGTACGTACCGTAGGTTGCTTTAAAGCTAATTATAAAATATGAAATTATAAACACTCTCGCCATTGTTAGATTCTGATCAATCTGGCCAGTATCACGTCTTCTTGTGTTATCCTCTCTCCATCCAATTCCTCTGCGTTGTGTAATTTTAATGATCCTGACGTCTCATATACTGGCTGATACAATCCTTATCTCTCCCCGTTAGTGCGATCCGCAAACCATAATAATCCTCCACCTTCGTAAGAATTCGACACTTTGACACAGCGTAATACCTTACAAGGAGAAGCGTTGTTTATTTGATAAACAGAAGCCTCAGCTCAGATGTTAACAGATTGTATTGTCCTTGAAAAGTCTATTCTAATGATCTTTCTGTGTGTTCAGTCTATCGTCCTTCTGCTATTCAGTCCAATAGTGGTCAGGCCTGGTTATTAGCCAAGACCATCCTCGTGTTAGCCGAAGCTAATGATGATGTGGCATCCTTCCTCCCCCCCCCCCCCCCTCTCCGTGATGAGAGGAGAGAGTCCCCTCTGTGTGATCTCAGTCCTAGTCAGATTGTAGTCTGTCCTTAGTCGCTCTTGGTCTGGCTTACACCCGGAAACACTGTCAGATTTATAGGACCTTCGCCATAGCAACGACAGCCCGCCCCTCTTCTGGTTGTCATGCGACGTGCTGTCATGACAACTGCTAATAACCTTTCACACATTTTAAAACGTTTCATTACTGTCAAAACCTCCATCGCGCTCTGCCTCTGTGTCTCCTGTGCTGCTCCGTTATCTTTGTGTCCTGGATCGGAATTCAAAACATTCTGCTCTGCTAATGCGGCCTGTGCTTGTGAAACCGCTGGTTCACCACCGTCTATATCATCCCGTGATGATAATGGTATTACCCTCTTAAATCTTGTCTCTCTCTATATATCAGTTTATAAACCAAATATACATTGAAAAAACACTGTTTCCTCTCACCATGAATTTTTTTTAATGTTGCTTGGTAATTTGTTTTTTATTGCCAGAAACATAATTTGTGCATGAATTTTAATGTTTGACTCCTTACAAACAGACTATTTGTGTGATCTAAATATCTACCATGATGTACTATCCGTATGGCTATTTTTTGCAGTGTGCATATCTTTTGTAAGTGGCTTTTATAAGTATTTCCCCAGGTTTCAACACAATATGATAGATATGATACAATGAGTGTGCAATATACTGTATATAGAGTTTTCTGATTCAGGATATATCTAGTCTTGCCCAGTATACCAATAGACTCAACAAAAGGTTAAAATAGACTCAACAAAAGATTTGTAAAACAAAACCATAAGTGTTTTGTCCACATTAAACGTGTTTAGTTTGCGCAGGAAGTATAGTCTTTGCAGATTGCAGGTGTGCCATGGTGAAACAAACAAATGGGGAGGGCCCAAAGAAACACTGCACTAGAGCAGTGGTTCCCAAAGTCGGGGTCGCGACCCAAAGGTGGGCCGCGAGCAGCCACGGATGAGCCGCGAGATGATTAAAAAAAAAAAAAAAAAAAAAAAAATTATTTTTATTTTTATTTTTTTGTCAGGCCACTGAACTTAGAAGCAGGCCAGGACAGTGTTTCTAGTTGTATTCTAAAATTCTATTCTATTGTATTCTAAAATGTGACTATATGGTTTTATATTAACTTAATAAATAAACAAAAACGAAAGATCTACTTATTTCAACGAACATTTTAAACTAAATAACAGATTATGCACATAAAACGCTGAAAACCGAAGCAACAATAGTATATTAATGAGGCTATTATTATTATCATTATTATTTTGCAACAAGTTAGCCCTCTCATAAATAGCACATATAAATTAATAACTAACTTGAACTAACTTGAAGTGAAGTGATATTTGGAAGTGATATTGAAGTGATATTTGGCTTAAAAAATCGGTCGCATGGCAAAAATAATAAAAAAAAAAAAGCCAGACGATGTGCATTGGGCCGCGGCTCTCTGACGCCTTATTTTCTGGGCCCCGGCCTGAAAAGTTTGGGAACCCCTGCACTAGAGCACCAGCGCGTCATTCATCCAATCAGGTGCATTCCATAAGGAAATGGGAAGTAGGGAGGTGATACAATTGATTGATTGATTTATCTGATGTTTGAGTACATGTTAGAAAAAAGATATGCATCGATCTCAGACAATAAACAACATTGAGGATAAAAACACAATAAGGTCTGAGGACTTTGGTTACATTGTGGTCCTTGGTCTCAGACAGACAACTCAAGACAACAAACATGTAGAAGCATGCAAAATACAAATCTAAAGGAACTACTGAAAGTGTTAAAATTTTTTTTTTAAATCAACTGAAACTGTTAAATAAAAAATGCATTACCATAAAATGACATACGATTTGATAAAAAAAAAAAAAAACTAAAAGATAATACAATAAAAGAAACAATCCTTAAAGAACAAAAAAATTACTTTAAAACCATAAGAACTGTCTAAAAATAAACAAAAAATACATGGGTATTACCCTGAGGTATTTTCATCCATAGGACTTGAATTTCCATATGGTGTCAACTAGGGATGGGTACCGTTCACATTTGAACCGATACGGTACTGGTACCGGTACCTGTGAATCGATACCGGTGCCCAACGGTACCTTTTTTCGGTACTTTAGTCTTTAAAAATGTAATCTACCTACCTCAGTTGTGAAAAAAGAAATCCAAACTTCAAATAACCACACTTTCGACCGTTTTCGGCTTGCCATTGCCCCGACTGCTTTGTTGTTGAATCAAGTCAAATCCTAGGTAAGCGTATATATTGTGCGTGTGAACGTTGACGAAAAAAAAAAAAAAAAATGTAGTACTGAAATCTGGCACCGACGGATCTCACGTGAATCGGTGCTCGGTAGTACCGACGTGATTAAAAGTACCTAATTCGGTACCCATCCCTAGTGTCAACCATCTTCAGACTGTCCGGGAGTCCGTTCCACAATAGAGTATAACAAATTATGTTTTGCCATACAGCTCTTTGCCATACAGCTCTTGAATGCTGTAGGAGGGGGGGGGGGGGGCAATACTTTTATTCTGCAACTTTCTAAAAGTAATAAATTTTTTTTTTTAATGATTACCCTACATGGTTATTATCTATAGCACCTTTATTTTCACTCACTAGAAGTTAAACTCAATGATAGCATATACTATAAGGAGAGACTATTTTAATCCTAGGTGTCACTCACATCCACTGTCAACCCCCCCCCCTACAGGACCCCCCCCCCCCCCCCCACCTACGGTAGAGACAGGACCCCCCCCCCCCCCCACCTACAAACTACAGTAGAGACAGGAATTCTGGACTAAGTCACATTCAGCAACAAAAGACCTTCTCAGATTGGGGGGGGGGGGGGGGGGGGGGGGGTCCACAATGGTTTCAACGTGTAACAATTTGGGGGTCCTCCAGAAAAGGTTGCGCGCCCCTGGAAACCCATCTGGTTGCGGCGGCAGCAGCCAGTGACCCCTTGGGCCGGGGCGGGTGTTGTTTGTTCACCTCCGTGACTGGAGCAGACCAGACCCTATCGAGGCCTTATGGCAACACCCCCCCCACCCCCCTACCCCCCCCCTCTCTCACAGTCACACTCGGTTTGCGTTTATTACCTTCACAAAATACCAGCGGTAGAGAGGCGCCATAACCCTTTCACTACCACACTACAGAAGGTTAAACCTTTCACTACCACACTACAGACAGTAAAGGGTTTAACCTTCTATAGTGTGGTAGTGAAAGGTTAACCTTCTATAGTGTGGTAGTGAAAGGTTAACCTTCTGTAGTGTGGTAGTGAAAGGTTAACCTTCTGTAGTGTGGTAGTGAAAGGTTAACCTTCTGTAGTGTGGTAGTGAAAGGTTAACCTTCTGTAGCGTGGTAGTGAAAGGGTTGACCTTATGTAGTGTGGTAGTGAAAGGGTTAACCTTCTGTAGTGTGGTAGTGAAAGGGTTAACCTTATGTAGTGTGTAGTGTGGTAGTGAAAGGGTTAACCTTCTGTAGTGTGGTAGTGAAAGGTTAACCTTCTGTAGTGTGGTAGTGAAAGGGTTAACCGTCTGTAGTGTGGTAGTGAAAGGTTAACCTTCTGTAGTGTGGTAGTGAAAGGTTAACCATCTGTAGTGTGGTAGTGAAAGGTTAACCTTCTGTAGTGTGGTAGTGAAAGGTTAACCCTTCTGTAGTGTGGTAGTGAAAGGTTAACCTTCTGTAGTGTGGTAATGAAAGGTTAACCGTCTGTAGTGTGGCAGTGAAAGGGTTAACCTTATGTAGTGTGTAGTGTGGTAGTGAAAGGGTTAACCTTCTGTAGTGTGGTAGTGAAAGGTTAACCTTCTGTAGGGTGGTAGTGAAAGGGTTAACCGTCTGTAGTGTGGTAGTGAAAGGTTAACCTTCTGTAGTGTGGTAGTGAAAGGTTAACCTTCTGTAGTGTGGTAGTGAAAGGTTAACCATCAGTAGTGTGGTAGTGAAAGGTTAACCTTCTGTAGTGTGGTAGTGAAAGGGTTAACCTTCTATAGTGTGGTATGAAAGGTTAACCGTCTGTAGTGTGGTAGTGAAAGGTTAACCATCTGTAGTGTGGTAGTGAAAGGGTTAACCTTCTGTAGTGTGGTAGTGAAAGGTTAACCTTCTGTAGTGTGATAGTGAAAGGTTAACCTTCTGTAGTGTGGTACTGAAAGGGTTAACCTTCTGTAGTGTGGTAGTGAAATGTTAACCATCTGTAGTGTGGTAGTGAAAGGGTTAACCTTCTGTAGTGTGGTAGTGAAAGGTTAACCGTCTGTAGTGTGGTAGTGAAAGGTTAACCATCTGTAGTGTGGTAGTGAAAGGGTTAACCGTCTGTAGTGTGGTAGTGAAAGGTTAACCTTCTGTAGTGTGGTAGTGAAAGGTTAACCATCTGTAGTGTGGTAGTGAAAGGTTAACCTTCTGTAGTGTGGTAGTGAAAGGTTAACCCTTCTGTAGTGTGGTAGTGAAAGGTTAACCTTCTGTAGTGTGGTAGTGAAAGGTTAACTGTCTGTAGTGTGGTAGTGAAAGGGTTAACCTTATGTAGTGTGTAGTGTGGTAGTGAAAGGGTTAACCTTCTGTAGTGTGGTAGTGAAAGGTTAACCTTATGTAGGGTGGTAGTGAAAGGGTTAACCGTCTGTAGTGTGGTAGTGAAAGGTTAACCTTCTGTAGTGTGGTAGTGAAAGGTTAACCTTCTGTAGTGTGGTAGTGAAAGGTTAACCATCTGTAGTGTGGTAGTGAAAGGTTAACCATCTGTAGTGTGGTAGTGAAAGGGTTAACCTTCTGTAGTGTGGTAGTGAAAGGTTAACCGTCTGTAGTGTGGTAGTGAAAGGTTAACCATCTGTAGTGTGGTAGTGAACGGGTTAACCTTCTGTAGTGTGGTAGTGAAAGGTTAACCTTCTGTAGTGTGATAGTGAAAGGTTAACCTTCTGTAGTGTGGTACTGAAAGGGTTAACCTTCTGTAGTGTGGTAGTGAAATGTTAACCATCTGTAGTGTGGTAGTGAAAGGGTTAACCTTCTGTAGTGTGGTAGTGAAAGGTTAACCGTCTGTAGTGTGGTAGTGAAAGGTTAACCATCTGTAGTGTGATAGTAAAGGGTTAACCTTCTGTAGTGTGGTAGTGAAAGGTTAACCTTCTGTAGTGTGGTAGTGAAAGGATTAACCATCTGTAGTGTGATAGTAAAGGGTTAACCTGCCGTAGTGTGGCAGTGAACGGGTTAACCTTCCGTATTGTCACAGTGAAAGGGTTAACCTTATGTAGTGTGGTAGTGAAAGGGTTAACCGTCTGTAGTGTGATAGTAAAGGGTTAACCTTCTGTAGCGTGGTAGTGAAAAAGTTAACCCGCCATCGTGTGGCAGTGAAAGGGTTAATAACGTTAGGTTATGACTATAACCAAGTTCTGTTAGTTAGGGGCGATGCTTGGCATCGCTACTGCACTATCTCGCGTACGTGCACGCGTACTGAATAAACCACAAATGTACCTCTAATACCAGTATTAGTCTGACCACACCCCTCATCAGCTTACCTTCATAAGCAGGTGTGTGGTCACCTGCTCTCCTCCTTCCCAAGCTTTCACCACAAGGTGAGGACAAGGGCTGCAGCGGCCGTCCGATGCCAAGCATCGCCCCTAACTAACAGAACTTGGTTATAGTCATAACCTAACGTTCTGTATCGTTAGTGGCTTAGCTTGGCATCGCTACTGCACAAGGGAGGCCAAGCGGAGCCACTTGGCTGACAAATACACCCCGCTGACAGCCCCCCAAAACCATCAGAACAGGGAGGGCCGAGCCCCCCCGACCCCCCCTAATGGAGGGTAGCCCCCCTATTAGGGACGTCACAGGAGGGCGACGGACCCGACCGTGCGAAGAGGCACTCAAGCAACTCAACGCACAGGGTGAGCAGACCGTGGCTTGACCCCACGACTACACACACGCACAACCCGCATGCCACCCGGGAACGAACAGAGGAACAACCTCGTTACTGCCCCCAGAATCACGGGGTCAAGGGCAAACCCAACCCCGTGGCAAGGCCGTAGCAGCGGAGCACGAAGGAAGACCCAGACCCACCAAAAGGACTGGACTCCCTAGAATGGGGGCCCGGAGAAGTCCATGATGCCAGCATCAAGACCCCACCAGGTGGGCACGTAGTGCCCCGCCCCCCACATCGCCAGCGTATTCGGACAAAGGCCCCTCAGTTACTGCACCTGGTATTCCCAGGCGGAACCAACCAGGCCAGAACCTGCCCAGCTTCCAAGATCGGACGAGATCGGGCGTGTTCAGGTCGGTATGGCCGTAAGCCGAGCGGGCCCCGTCCCCCCAATAGTACACCGCCTGGCACACTGACCCTGCAGAATAGGCAGTCAGCATGGCCGTAAGCACACAAAAAAGGTTAACCAACGGAAGCAGGCAGCGCACCGGGGAAAAACCAGGCAACAGGCTGTTAACCCTAGCCTGGAGACTGCGGACGAGACAGGCGCCAGAGGGGACAGCTGAACACAGCCGCCCCGGCGGAAGGAGCGTAAGCTGGCGGTGTTGCATGACCAAGCCTCCATTTAACAACCCCCACCCAGAGGGGTCGAGGCAGAGAAGGCTGACACGATTGGCAGACGTCATGAACGTGCAGGGGCACCCTCAAACGGTGAACCCGGGAGTTGACACTGCTCCAACACACCAGGGAATCAACCACCTCGGTGTTACCCAATGCGGTGGTTGTTCCTATAACCCCTCAAGAAAAAACTCCAAAACACACCTGCGGGTATACACCGGCTATACCGCAGTACAAGTGTTTCAGTTTCCAAAAAGGGTTAACCCAGGCCTACAGGTCGCAAACATCACTTCGGACCGGGCCTGGCGGTACGGGAAGCACAGGGTCACCAGAGGAGGTCAAAAAACCACCCCCACAGGCCCCTCTTCGCCATGCGTGAGAGAGGAGCGAAAAATAATGGAGAACCAGCCCCTAAGCACACCGTACCTGGTATCCCCCGGCGGTCTCCCAACCAAGTACTAACCAGGACCAACCTGTGTAGCGGCCGAGATCCGACGAGATCGAGCGCGTACAGAATGGCATGGCTGTAAGCCATGACGACAGTGCTGAGTAAAAACATACCCAACCAGGGTCTCCATAGCGCTTAACCCTGTGACACCCAGACCGACCTGGCATTTTTCCCCCTGAAAAAAGCCCAAGTCCCTCAGGGTACCAGAACAGCAGATCTGCATCCCCGGCGGACAACGGGTTCAACTGATCTGGACCAGCGTGACCAGAACCAGTCCCGTGCCCTAACCACGCCGACATGCCTACTCCAGGAGAAGGGCAGATATGCGTGTTGATCTTAACATGAAAAGAAGGCGCCACCCAGACGTTCGGACGAACCGCGCCTGGTGGCCCACCCCAAGGGCGTGAGACCCCACTACATATGTTCAGATCCATCCCGTCATCATCCCCCAGACATGAACGAGAATCCGTCGACAACCCACCCAGGTCATGGGATGTGGTCGCCGGAAGAGGAAAAACCCCCATCTCAGTTGCTTTATAAAAACGCTGTTTCAACCACAAGCAACCAAGGCGTGCCAGTCAATCGCCTGTTTACAGCGAGCTAGCACTATACGTGCGTCGGGACACACCCCCATCAATGAACAGGCTATTTAGACCTGTCATTGAATCCCCAAGGCGCCCAGGGGAACGACAAGAGGGGTGTGACACTCCCTAACTCCAACACTTCTGGAATAGAAAGAAGGAAGCATCAACAGTATGTATCCCAGTCTACACAGCCGGGGTAAAAAATGTTCACATTTTTACATCCCACCACCCTCCCATAGGAAAGAGACGGGGATCCCCAGAGAGACTTCCCACGCGAGCTGTACAGATTGAAAAGAATATATTGCACCTTGAGCCATGTAAAAAACTGGTTTTAGGGCCTCCGGGGAAGAGGCACCGAACCCATACACACTCAATAAACGAATTGAATCGAATATACATACAATAGAAAAGGACCCTTCTAGAGGGTCCACTCACTTTGACAATCTGAGGAGGAAGGCTCTGTACTCTGATGGAGGCTTCCTCACATGGAAGAAGGAGTCCGAACTCACAGAAGGCCTGAGTAGGCGCTTGGTGAGGAGGAGCCCTGACCACCCCCCCTGAAAACAGATCCATCACATGGACCTGAACAGCACACGGAAGTCCTACCAACAGAGACGCGCACGGTGACGTACTCTATGGCGGGGGAATTCCTGCGGTGCACACGCCCAATATACCAGGCCGTGGGACCAGGAACTCCCCCCCCCCCCCCCCCCCCCCCGTAACGTGCCGAACCGCCACGTGACGGGAACCTTGAAGGACAGGGGGTGTACCCCTGACCGACAGAACAATGGGGAGAGGAAAGGTTACCAGTTCACCCCTTTACGACCCCACACCCATGATACGACGTAACGACAAAAGAGAATATGACACAGTCATAGTCAGCTCTATGAAGCGTTTCACAGCTCCACACAGCGCATGAGCTAACCTGCTATCTGATTTTTACTAAGGAAAAACACAGAATAGAGAAGGCTCTAAGAACCCCGGTCCAACATACACATGTGCTTCTGTGGCCAGTACAACCCAGTTGTAGGTCACATGACACACACAACCCATCATCACCTACAAAAAATGGCAAAAACACTCAACAGAGGGACGCCGTTTTTTTCACAATGAGAGAATACATCATTCTTGATTAGTATCGACCACAGGCCTTGCTAAGCACACATGACAGCAACCAAACCAATTTCCCTTTAGGAAATAAGTTTCTCCAGCAGATTTAGCACAACCTCAGCAATCAAGCTAAGAGTTACATCGTATCCCTACCACACAAAAGACACAATTAATGCACAACATGTCTGATAGGAGGTGATAAAGTCCCCAGGGAACCGGGGGGGAAAAACACAATCCTCCTATTTTACCCTCAATACGGCCAGTTAAAACAGGAAAACCTGTTAATGTGTGAACTCACTGTTCATTGTCATCACAGTCTGAGAAAGAACATTCTTTTACTCACTTGTCACCAAGCATAGCTTCATAGGTTAGTTGCCTTAGTAGTGAGTACACGGTACACATAAACACCATGATGTTTCTCACACAACAACCAGATCAATACATCACGATCTGCACGGAGAAGCTAACTGCCAGTGACAAAAACAGCTCACACACAACCCGCAACGTATCCCAAATGCATTGCAACAACACACGTTTTGGGAAAAAACACCGTTATTCACAATACATTTAGCAAAGTAAAACCAGAAGACGTGTTATGAGGTCTGGCCAACCCCGTACCTACCCGGAACGCAGATCAGCGAAGTGCAGTCACAAGACACCGTAGAACACAGCCGTCCTGTGTTGTTCGACCCGGGCAGCGTCGCCGCTCCACCAGTCGCTACAGTCCTCTTTGTTGACGCAATCCCCGTCTAGGCTCAGGCAGGGTCGACGAACATCCCCTGTCAAGGATGACGTTGTGGTCAAGAGTGTAAAACATGTTAAAATCAAAGCACGTTCAACAGAATAGCATCAAGCTAACGGCTGCTCCAACCGTTCGGGTGCTATCGCTTCCGCTCGCGAGACGCCGATCTAACGACGCACGCGATCAGAAGCGAGCTCCCGGCGGCGCGCGAGAAGCTAAGCCACCCCGCGCCAGGCCACTGACCGGCTAACCGTAAGCTATGAACATGTAAACAATGACATAACACTCACCCAGACAGGCCGCCGTTCTGAACCCTCCTCACTTTTTAAGAGAAAAGAGAAAACAAGACGTCAACACCGCTTCACAACGGTGACATTACCACGTCCGGCGGAATCAGCACAGTACCAACTGGCCTGTATAGCTGACTTTGAACATGAATCTGCCGCTATCGCACATTACATGCACATATCCCCTCGTGAAGGAATACTCTCATTTGGATATGAAAGATGGGGTCTTAACACGGTGACAGAGAGAATCCACTCGTCCAGAACACACAGGGATCACCAGTGTCAATGGTCGCGGCCCACTAGTTAAAACTATAATGGTCGCCAGACCAAGGCCTTCTGTCGCCTAGGCGGCTAAACAAAGGACCCTAGCCTGGGGCCGGTTTCCATAAACTTCGTCAAGTAGCCCCCATAGCACTAACAGACAAGTGGAGCCCGCCAGCAAACACTACTCACCCAACCTGGAACGCACCGCTCCTCACAACAGCGGCATGTCCGACAGTTCAGCTGTGGCCTGACAGGTTTCACCCCAACAAACACAGCAAGGAACTGCAGTTGAGAAGCATGCAGCGGCGTGCTCCCAATACGAAAACCGGTGGAGGGTTTTTAGAATGATCATCATCTTCTAGACACTCCAGTACGAAGACAATATCGCCGTATTTTCTCGAAAATAGTGAGAGAGAAAATAAAGATATGATGTCAACGTATCCTTGTTTCCCAAGCTGTTCCTAATCCAATTTCTTCCATCATGGTGTCAAGTGTGGGGATCTACCGAGGCACTTCTTCCTTGTGGTGAAAGCGAGAAGGAGGAGAGCAGGTGACCACACACCTGCTTATGAAGGTAAGCTGATGAGGGGTGTGGTCAGACTAATACTGGTATTAGAGGTACATTTGTGGTTTATTCAGTACGCGTGCACGTACGCGAGATAGTGCAGTAGCGATGCCAAGCTAAGCCACTAACGATACAGAACCTTCCGTATTGTCGCAGTGAAAGGGTTAACCGTTTGGTAGTGTGGCAGTGAAAGCGTTAAGCCATAAGCCATGGCGTACCCTTTAAAGGGGAATGCCACCCGGTTTTGAGAATTCAGTCTTATTATACTAAGCTAAACACGTACCGCTTCAGGTTAGGCTTTTAATACACTCTGCTGGGTGGACTCATAGAATAGAATAGAATAGAATAGAATAGAATAGAATAGAATAGAATAGAATAGAATAGAATAGAATAGAATAGAATAGAATACTAAATAAGATTCTGAGACTAAGTCTACAGTAAGTGTAATATTGAACAGTGTTGTTTTAAAAGTAAAGTCCAGGAAGATGGTAACTGGACAAGAGGCAGGGGAACTATGTGAGAATGCTATTCATCGACTACAGCTCGGCATTCAATACCATAGTCCCCTCCATACTCATAGCCAAGCTCAGGGACCTGGGCTTGGGCTATGACCTCTGCCAATGGGTCTTGGACTTCCTGACTGGCAGACCCCAGGTGGTGAGAGCAGGCAACTGCACCTCCTCATCCATCACCCTCAACATAGGGGCCCCCCAGGGCTGTGTTCTGAGTCCCCTCCTCTACTCCCTGTACACACACGACTGTGTGGCTCAGCGGAGTAGCAATACAATCGTCAAATTTGCTGACGACACAGTGGTGGTGGGCCTGATCTCTGCCAACGACGAGAGGGCCTACCTGGAAGAGGTCAAGGTCCTGGCGGGATGGTGCCAGGAAAACAGCCTCTCCCTGAACGTCAGCAAAACAAAGGAGATGATTGTGGACTTCAGGAGGTCGGGGGTCAAGGACTACAGCCCCCTCAGCATCGACGGGGCACCGGTTGAGAGAGTCAACAGCTTTAAGTACCTCGGAGCCTACATATCCGAGGACTTGACATGGACCACACACATTAACAGTGTTGTGAAGAAGGCACGACAACGCCTCTACTTCCTCAGGCGCCTAAGGAAGTTCCAAGTCAGCCAGAAGATCCTTAAGAACTTCTACTCATGTACAATAGAGAGCATCTTGACCGGCAACATCACCTCCTGGTTTGGGAATAGCACTGCACAAGACCAAAGCAGACTACAAAGAGTGACACGTTCAGCCGAACGCACAATTGGAGGGGGGCTCCCCACCCTCCAGAACATTTACTACAAGCGTTGCAAGGGCAAGGCTAAGAGAATCATTAAAGACTCCAGTCACCCGAACAACTGCCTCTTTGAACTGCTGCCGTCAGGCAAGCGATACAGGAGTCTCAAGGCGAGCACAGAAAGACTCAGAAGAAGCTTCTATCCCCAGGCCATCAGGCTGCTAAACGAACAATGAATGAACACTACACAACAACAACCACCAAACGCACATAGCACACACATCCACACGCACACACTCACTTTAAACAAACACACTGTAGCACCCACTCCACACACTTATAGCACACACCCACTTTAAACAAACACACTGTAGCACCCACTCCCCACACTTTATATTTATGGATGAAGGATTGCACTACAACTCGTACACCTTACTGTAAATTGTACCTAAAATTGTACCTCATCCCATTTCTGCTTTGCACTAGATAGTACTGTACATTAGTACACTGCATAGTATTGTGTATTGTATATTATATGGTAACTCAGAACATTGTACATATGTCTATACCGAACACTGTGACCTCATTTTCTTCTTCTAAATTCATGCTATATTATGTTATTATGTTATTTGATACTATCTTGTCTAGCACAGTCTCTGGAGCGTAACAGTAAGAAGCATTTTGTATGAAAGTATTCTGTACTTCTGTATGACAACTATTAAAGAACTTGAACTTGAACTGTCACTCTGTCACAAAAGTCTGATGGCTGTCAGAATGAAGGACTTCCTGTGCCGTTCAGTGCTACATTTAGGGAGTGTTATTGCACCAAGACTGTGATTGTTGTACCGCAGATGAGAGTTATTCTATTGCACTGCACTATTACACTATTTGACTCTGTCTATCTATGCTGATTTATGTAAATGTAGCTATATTGCAAAAAATGTATTCCGTCTACACTTTTTTGCATTGCTATTATTATGTCTATTTTATATGCCTTGCTTTTATTTTGTCAGAAACCTGCTAATAGTCTTTAATAGATTTTTAATGTAAATGATCTGAATTATGCCTATTTTGTGTCTACATCACTGCTGCAATTCTTGTATGAAAGGTGCTGTGCAAATAAAGCTTATTATTATTATTATTATTATTCCTAAGTCCCATGCAGGAAGCTACGTGGGAGGGAGGCACAGCGTTAGATTATTTTGGATGATCTTTTACATTAAAATGTTTATCTTTTATTAATCTTTTGTATAATTGTCTGTGAATATTGCTGCTTTATTGTGCAGATTTTTATTTGTGTGATCATCGTTTATGAAATGAGGGAAACCTCAGAAACTGAGGTTGAAAAGGTTGACACTAAAGGAAAACAGTTTATTAAAAGCACCACGATTTTATCCAAACAGGTCAACATTCTAAATCATAATAGAGGCCTTGCAAGGGATGGCTGCATGTAGGGGCTGTCGGGATGGCTGCATGTAGGGGCTGTCGGGATGGCTGCATGTAGGGGCTGTCGGGATGGCTGCATGTAGGGGCTGTCGGGATGGCTGCATGTAGGGGCTGTCGGGATGGCTGCATGTAGGGGCTGTCGGGATGGCTGCATGTAGGGGCTGTCGGGATTCGTCGACCATGACATTTTGTCGATTCATTGTAGTTACTTGTATGCCTTTTGCGGTGAAAATGGCCAGACGACGTTCAAAGTCATAACATGCGTGACGTGTGATCGAACTAGTGCGCAGTGAATCCCGTTCAAAATCTAAATAACTTCTCTTAAACCACTATTTGTGATTATTCTGCCTAGAGCCAGGAATCGAACACTTTTGATAACTTCCGTGTTTCACGTCAACTCCGGTTGGAAGGGAGGGGCTGCGACAAGACAAACGTCTTTCTCTGGTCTGCATCCCCTTAACAATTGTGTGTATTGA
Source organism: Notolepis coatsorum (assembly GCF_963971535.1). Classification (NCBI taxonomy): domain Eukaryota; kingdom Metazoa; phylum Chordata; class Actinopteri; order Aulopiformes; family Paralepididae; genus Notolepis; species Notolepis coatsorum. The sequence continues at coordinate 80,487 of NW_028173590.1, forward strand.
GCCGTACTGTATTGTACCCATTCTGCAATCTGTTAAATAAAGTTTTCATTCATTCATTCATTCACATGTTAGAAGCTATGGCCGCTCTTCGGCGCTGCGTCCTACAGCCTGTGACAACTCCTCTGGCAAGTCGCGCTGTTTCTATGTAAACTCCGCCAGCAACAGGTCCAATAAATGCGTCTAACATTCTTTACATCCTCGCCATTCCTGTAAGCCCACGTCGCGGTAAAAACCTTAACTAACGTCAGCTGCTAACGCTTGATCGATTGATTGAAAACGTTTTATTATTTTTATTTTTTAGTTATTTAAAGTTTGTGTGTTTATTATGGTGGTTCGAGATAAATAGAGATCAAATCAAATCATTAAATCATAAGATTGCATAACGCCGTTAACGGGGTATTGATACAAGTGAGAGAGATACAGCCAACCACCGTTGTTGGGGTGTCGGGGGGCATTGGGGGCTATAGAGTAATGGCACCTTGTCTGTGTAATGGATGTCCTCTCGTTGGTGAGTATCGCCGCTAACCCTCCCCTTCATCCTGTGACCCACATGTTAACCATCAAAACGCCTGCGGCCCCCGCGGGGAAACGCACGCGTAGATAATTACGGAGTAAATCACGCCAATCAGCTTCGCGGGTGAGGGAGGTAAGGAAAACACAGAGAGAGAAGGAGAGAGAGAGAGAGAGAGAGAGAGAGAGAGAGAGAGAGAGAGAGAGAGAGAGAGAGAGAGAGAGAGAGAGAGAGAGAGAGAGAGAGAGAGAGAGAGAGAGAGAGAGAGAGAGAGAGGGAGAGACGGAGAGACGGAGAGACAGAGAGACAGAGAGACAGAGAGACAGAGAGACAGAGAGACAGAGAGACAGAGAGACAGAGAGACAGAGAGAGAGAGAGAGAGAGAGAGAGAGAGAGAGAGACGGAGAGAAGGAGAGAAGGAGAGAAGGAGAGAGAGAGCGAGACAGAGAGACAGAGAGAAGGAGAGAAGGAGAGAGAGAGAGAGAGAGAGAGACAGAGAGACAGAGAGACAGAGAGACAGAGAGACAGACAGAGAGAGACAGAGAGAGAGACAGAGAGAGACAGAGAGACAGAGAGAGAGAGAGAGAGAGAGAGAGAGAGAGAGAGAGAGAGAGAGAGAGAGACAGAGGGACAGAGGGACAGAGGGACAGAGGGACAGAGGGACAGAGGGACAGAGAGAGAGAGAGAGGGGGATTAGGCTCCTATAGTCCTAACTCTGCTGCGAGGGTCCTCACACGCACCAAACCCTGGCAGCACATCACCCCCACCCTGCAAAAACTCCACTGGCTCCCCATCAACTATCGAATCCCCTACAAGATCCTCCTCCTCACCTACAAATCCCTGCACGGGTTGACCCCTTCCTACCTGACCGACCTACTCCACCCCTACACTCCAGCACGAGGCCTCCGCTCCTCCAACTCCGACCTCCTCACCATCCCCCCCCCGCACCAGGCGTTCCACACTGGGGGACCGAGCTTTCTCTGTAGCTGCCCCCAGGCTGTGGAACTCCCTCTCCCTCTCCCCCTCCATCCGAGGCTCTGACACCATCAACCTCTTCAAAACCAACCTAAAAACCCACCTGTTCACACTTGCCTTCACGCAACACGGCCCCGCTCCCAAGTAGCCCACCCCTTTTCCACTCTTTTCTTTTAAGCCACAGATCCCGTTTTTTTTTTTTTTTTTTTTTCATTTCAACCACTTCATCCAATTGGACAGCACCTTGCTTTGTTTTTTTTTATCTTATTTGTTTTTTCCTGTTGTTACTATACGCATATATTCATAATTTCAATTTTTTTTATCTTTAATTTTTTCAATTTTTTTATTTTTCCACCCTTTCCTTGTACAGTGTCCTTGAGTCTGAGAAAGGCGCTTCTCTCTTAACACTATGGCGTCCGCGCTCTTGCGGCGATTTATGCCTCAGAGGACAGAGGATTCTAAACAAACCGATGTACTTTCTAAGAGCTATATATATCATTTATAGTATTGCTATCTGTCCATTCTCATTGTCACTTGAGTGCATAAACCGTGCCTTCATAATGGCTTAAAGAAAATAAAAATCCATCGGTTGGTTGTCATTTTATAGCGTCGTGAATATAAGGTTTATCGCGCTTTTCGTCTCTTCTTTTTTTCAGGAAGCTAGAAAATAGGCTAAACGTTGCCGCCGTTATATCAAATGCCATTTCTGCTGTATATATACGAATGAAATAAAACAAACTGCGTAGCATCCGGACTATTACAGAGCATCTATGGAATACGGGAACGCCGATTAGTATTATTGATTAGCAATAGAGTGTGCGTTCAGGTAGCCAATGTCAGTGGTCTATCACGTTTTAAAACAATGTCCAATCCAGCTGTAATTTGGGGTAATATTATCCTACCGTCAGGCCATGTGATAGCCGGCAGCATTTCTTCATTAGTCATCGGATTCTTTGTGGTACTTTGTGGTACTTTATGGTGATTAGTAGGACCCCAATCAGTCATAGGCCTTGATACCATCCCCAAATCACAACATGCATTAGCTTATTATCATTGTCATAATTATTCTAGCTGTTCTTATTTAATCAGAATAATAATGTGTTGCACGCTTGTCTCGCGATATAAACAGGACTACATAGTTTTGACTAGTGATGTCATTGCTGCCTGTGAGATTGAATAATTAGTCACCATATCAGGGACATATATCTAATGCCAATATAATGATGACATTTGAGACCATTTCAATAATTGATTAGCGTGACCGGTTGTTGGTAATGTTCTGGTTTGACTTGGGAACCACTGGTCCAAATGATTGAAATGCATGCTTTACTGCCAGTACAAGTCAGAAGGTCTCAGAGCACATCAACTTCATTCTTTGGCCATTTTGCACTTAACACACAACACAGTGTTGGCACAAACTACACCCAGTGGTAGAATGACACAAGATAGATACAAGTTTCAAGTTTCTTTAATAGTTGTCATACAGAAGTACAGAATACTTTCATACAAAATGCTTCTTACTGTTACGCTCCAGAGACTGTGCTAGACAAGATAGTATCAAATAACATAGTATAGCATGTAATTTAGAAGTAGAAAATGAGGTCACAGTGTTCAGTATAGACATATGTACAATGTTCGATGCAGAATAGACGTAACTGAGTTACCATATAATATACAATACTATGCAGTGTACTAATGTACAGTACTATATAGTGCAAAGCAGAAATGGGATGAGGTACAATTTAGGTACAATTTACAGTAAGGTGTACGAGTTGTAGTGCAATCCTTCATCAATAAATATAAAGTGTGGGGAGTGGGTGCTACAGTGTGTTTGTTTAAAGTGAGTGTGTGCTATAAAGTGTGTGGAGTGGGTGCTACAGTGTGTTTGTTTAAAGTGAGTGTGTGCGTGTGGATGTGTGTGCTATGTGCGTTTGATGGTTGTTGTTGTGTAGTGTTCATTGTTCGTTTAGCAGCCTGATCATTCATTCATTCTTCTGCACAAAAAGGTGCGTTTGGGACCTTAACCCACTGTACGCACACACATGCATGCACACACGTGCAGACACACACGTGCAGACACACACGTGCAGACACACACATGCATGCACACACATGCAGACACACACGTGCAGACACACACGTGCAGACACACACATGCAGACACACACATGCATGCACACACATGCAGACACACACATGCACACACATGCAGACACACACATGCAGACACACACATGCATGCACACACGTGCAGACACACACATGCATGCACACACATGCAGACACACACGTGCAGACACACACATGCAGACACACACGTGCAGACACACACGTGCAGACACACACATGCAGACACACACGTGCAGACTCACACGTGCATGCACACACGTGCAGACACACACATGCAGACACACACATGCAGACACACACATGCAGACACACACATGCAGACACACACATGCATGCACACACATGCAGACACACACATGCAGACACACACGTGCAGACTCACACATGCAGACACACACATGCATGCACACACGTGCAGACACACACGTGCAGACACACACATGCATGCACACACATGCAGACACACACATGCAGACACACACATGCAGACACACACATGCAGACTCACACATGCAGACACACACATGCAGACACACACATGCATGCACACACATGCAGACACACACATGCATGCACACACATGCAGACTCACACATGCAGACACACACATGCAGACACACACATGCATGCACACACATGCAGACACACACGTGCAGACACACACATGCATGCACACACGTGCAGACACACACGTGCAGACACACACATGTTTAGAATATGGGGATGTTGCATTTACTTACGTCCTAACCCAAATCTTAAAAGGTATAATCTGTAATGCCATCTAACAGTGCCTTCTACATTTAAGTTTAACCTATGACTACCCCTAAACCTGACCACTAACCATAACCTTAACCAGCAATAACCTTAATCACCAACCTTAACCACTAACCTTAACCTTAACCACTAACATTGACCACTAACCATAACCACTAACCTTAACCATTAATCCCCAAATAAGCTTTTTCCCCAATTTGTATCCCCATTGGAAGCCATGTCCACTATTTTACAATTGTAACTATTTTATAGTTAAGTCACACACACACAGATTTGCTCATACCAGTACAGACACAGCACCACTGTCTGTCTGTCTGTCTGTCTGTCTGTCTGTCTGTCTGTCTGTCTGTCTGTCTGTCTGTCTGTCTGTCTGTCTGTCTGTCTGTCTGTCTGTCTGTCTGTCTGTCTGTCTGTCTGTCTGTCTGTCTGTCTGTCTGTCTGTCTGTCTGTCTGTCTGTCTGTCCGTCCGTCCGTCCGTCCGTCCGTCCGTCCGTCCGTCCGTCCGTCCGTCCGTCCGTCCGTCCGTCCGTCCGTCCGTCCGTCCGTCCGTCCGTCCGTCTGTCTGTCTGTCTGTCTGTCTGTCTGTCTGTCTGTCTGTCTGTCTGTCTGTCTGTCTGTCTGTCTGTCCGTCCGTCCGTCCGTCTGTCTGTCTGTCTGTCTGTCCTTCTATCAGCTAATCTCTTGCACACATTGTGAGTGGCAGCTATAGCTAATGCTACACACACACAGTCGGGCACATGGGAGGCCCCACGCTGGCTGCCAGGCCCATGTGCAGGCCGGCAGGTACAGTCAGGGGCGGAGCTTCCTATAGGCGACATAGGCGGTTGCCTAGAGCACCACCCAGATGGGGGGGGGGGGCCAAAAACTGTGCCCAGCAAACAAATTTATATATATATTTTTTTTTAATTATTATTATTATATATATTTGTTTGCACTAATTTATTATTGTTTGTTAGCTAAAATGTTTTTATTTTATTATTCTTCCTTGTGCACTTTACATTTCTTCTTAATCTTCATTGAAAGCAAATTTGCACATTTTATTGTTTGTTATCGTTATTATTAATATTATTATTATTATTATTAGTTAGCTAAGTTGTTTGTTTGACAGGTGGTGCACCTCTCAGAAAGCAGAGTCAAGAGAGCAGCTTAGACAGTTGATTCTCCTAGAGGAATTTAAAAGATGTGTTCCTGATACCGTTTCCACTCATCTAAACGAGCGTAAGGTATTGAAGATAGGCGACGCCGCAGTCTTGGCTTATGAGTTTGTGTTGACACACAAGTCCGTCTTTGTGTTGAGTCCAGGGGTAGGCGTCCTTTTCAGGGGGGCCGTTTCCCAAATTTCCCGATAAATGTGTATTTCCGATAAAACATAAAACATCGGTAAAAAGGAAAATATACAATTTGACTACTGTTTTTGATAGGGTTATGGTCTTTACTCTTGGCTACAAAAAAATATTTAAAAACATTGACCTCTTAACATCCAAGGGCCCACATGTGGACGATTCTTTGCCGACCTCTAGTGGCTCGGGTGTGCATTTCTTTTAATACAATATATAGATAGAATTAAAGCCCTATTTGTTGCCTGTCGATTGCCCTTTCAGGTGACAAAATCCGTTCAGCGGTTCTCGAGTTACATGCCGATATGTGAGGCGTGCCCCAAAGTACGCAAAAGTACACATTACCACCCCCGACTCCCGGGACTCTAGCTCCGTCAATCATTTGGCGATCTCAAACATCTTTGCACAGGGTTGTAGCCAATGAGTGTGGCTTTCCAATGATACCCCATGATATGATAATTGGGGATCTAATACGGTCTCTATTGATCGATTTATGATAAAGAAAAGCAGGGTCCCCCTATAGGGGACCTTAAGGATTCTTTACCAAGAAAATGTACCTCATAAGAGATGAAATTGTTGGCTTACTCAACTATCAGACCCTCCAAACCTCTGATGGGCCTTCCCCCTGACTTTGAATCCAGCCATACGCTATGCTGCCTTGAAAACGTCTCACTTAGTGCCCGCTCTAAATTGGTTGGCGCGGCTAAACCCTCAACCTGTCTGTTTGACCCTCTTCTAGCAACTCTCATCAAAAAACTCTTCCCAACTCTAGGCCCTGCCCTACTCAATATCTTCAACACCTCCTTGTCTACTGGCGTGGTGCCCCTGGCCTTTAAATCAGCCGTCATTAAACCACTACTTAAAAAACCGAACCTCGACCCTCTAATCTTGAAAAATTACAGACCCATCTCCAATCTTCCATTCCTATCCAAAGTGTTAGAACAGATTGTCGCAACGCAACTTACTGACCATTTATCAAACAATAATCTTAATGAATCTTTTCAATCTGGCTTTAGTGCCTTACACTCCACCGAAACGGCAGTTACCAAAGTCACAAATGACTTACTGGCTGCTCTCTCTTGACTCAAACCTAACTTCTGTGCTCTTATTGCTTGATCTCAGTGCAGCCTTTGACACTATCGATAATTCGATTCTTCTAGGTCGGCTTGAGAATCATGTTGGCATTCGGGGTCACGCACTTGCTTGGTTTAACTCTTATTTAACTGATAGAACACACTGCGTGGTCTACAATGATTTAACATCTGAGACCCTCCCAGTGCAATGTGGTGTCCCACAAGGCGCTGTCCTGGGCCCTTTGCTATTTTCGATTTACATGCTACCCCTCGGCAATATCATACGCAAATTTGTCATAAACTTTCATTTTTACGCTGATGACACCCAATTATATATACCTATTAAGCCAAATGATGTGTTCTGAGCCCCCTGCTGTACTCACTCTACACACACGATTGTGTGGCCAAGTTCAGCTCAAACTCCATAGTGAAGTTCGCAGACGACACAGTGGTGGTGGGGCTGATCTCGGACAACGACGAGAAGGCCTACCGGGAGGAGGTTGAGGTACTGGAACGCTGGTGCCAGGACAACAGCCTGCTCCTGAACATTGGTAAAACCAAGGAGCTGATCGTGGATTATAGGAGAGGACAGCAGGAGACACACACACCACTGATGATAAACGGGGCTACCGTGGACAGGGTGAGCAGCTTTAAGTACCTGAGGGTCCACATCTCAGAGGATCTGACATGGTCAACACACATAGACACAGTTGTAAAAAAGGCGAAGCAGCGCCTCTACCACCTGAGACAGTTAAGGAAGTTCAGAGTATCGGGGAAGATACTCCAGTCCTTCTACTCTGGAGCTGTAGAGAGCATCTTGACTGGAAACATCACTGCCTGGTATGGAAACAGCACGGCACAGGACAAGAAGGCCCTACAGAGAGTGGTGCGCTCAGCCGAGCGTACCACGGGTATTGCACTACCTCCCCTGCAGGTTCTATACAACAAGAGGTGCAAATCCAGAGCCTGCAGAATAATGAAAGACCCCCACCACCCCAATAACAGCCTGTTCCAGCTGCTGAGGTCAGGCAGACGCCTGCGAACCCCAGCTACTAGGACAGAAAGGCTTAGGCTCAGCTTCTTCCCCCAGGCCATCAGAGCCTTGAACAATGAACACTGAGTGCCACAGAACACTGATCTATCCACACACAAGCACACATGAGCACACACATGACACGCGCGCTGTGCACGCTCACACACCAGCAGCCACTTTAACACTTTAACATGAGCAGACACACACTCATGCCGCACACGCCCACACTTATGGCCAAAAAGGAAAGGTCACTTTAATATTAGTATAACAACAGTAACAGTGTATTGCACTAACTAAGCTACCTAGCATGTCCTATATGCCCTGTAAATAACTATGTACAGATACCGAGATGTCCCACCATGTTACCTGTTACCTGTTTATTGCACAATGTTGTTTTTTATTGGATTCTATTACATGTTGTACCACTGTATTGCACATCGTTGCGGGCAAGACCACGCGCATTTCATTGTATACTTGTATGCCGTGACAAATAAAACTCTTGACTTGACTTGATTCCTCCCAATTACAAAATCTTGAGGCCTGCCTGCTTGCCGTCAAAAAGTGGATGTCGCAAAACTTTCTACTCCTTAATGCAGATAAAACTGAGATGTTAATTGTTGGCCCCCCAAACCACAGAGGCCTGTTTCAGGATATCTCCCTCAACTTTGATACTTGTCATGTATCCCAGAGCTCCACCATAAAAAACCTCTGAGTAATTTTTTATTCCTCCCTCTCATTTAATGCACATATAAAAAATTTCACCAAAATTGCCTTCTTCCATCTTCGTAATATCGCAAATATTTGCCCCATTTTAACTCTGGCTGATGCTGAAACCCTGATTCATGCTTTTGTCTCATCACGTCTGGACTACTGTAATGCACTTTTTTCAGGCCTACCTAATTCAAGCATCAAAAATCTTCAACTCGTGCAAAATGAGGCTGCACGGACTAGAAAATGTTATCACATCACACCAGTTTTGTCCGCCCTGGCTTCCTATTCAACGCCCATCTGACTTTGAAGTGCTACTCCTCACCTACAACATTTTTAATGGGCTTGCACCGCTCTATCTATCCGATACTCGCCCGCTCGTGCTCTGCGCTCACAAAATGCGGGGCTTCTATCGATTCCTAGGGTTAAAAAGAAATCCGCCGACCACAGATCCTTTGTCTACCGCGCTCCCTACCTGTGGAACAAATTACCTGCCGTCGTCAGGGGCGCCTGCTCTGTTGAAGCTTTTAAATCCCTGCTTAAGACCCATCTTTTCTCGCTCTCCTTCAACCTACCCTGATCTCACCTGGTCGGGGACTGACCTTTAGATTAATCTGTCTAGTTTAGTTAGGATGTCTATTTTCTCCCATGTCTGCTTTTCTGCAGACATGGGAGAACCTTTTGGCCTCTGTCTCTGTCTCGGCCGGTCGCGTGGAACGGCTTCGTGACGCCTTCTGTCTGGCCTGCAGTGCTGAACCTTCTGAGTGGCTCCTCCATCCCCCATGGGGCGTGCGGCCCTGGGCTGTTGTCTCGTATCTCACCCTGTGTCCATGCGCTTGCAGTGGTTCTATCTATTGCTCTATTTAGCAATTTTCTTATATACTATGATTCTACTGACACCATGTATGCATATGCTCACCACATGTATTTATTGTTCCATCTCCGCCCACTACAAACATGGGAACTCTCTATCCCCTGTCCCAACCCCCCTACCCCTATCTCTCTGAGTGCTTGTCTCGTAGTGCTGACCAAGGTGGTGGATGTCTCGGGGTCTTGGCCAAGATTGCAGTGACTACTCTACGTGCACCACCAAGGCCATGGATCAGCTTCTTACCGTCTTCTGTCCATGGTCTGTCAACATGGTTTGTGGTCTGTCAACTTGGTTTCATTGCTGGGTTAAGTACTTCTATTCTATTCACATAATATGCTTACTTCATATATCTATTCTATTCACATATATGCTTACCACTTGTATCTATTGCTATGTCCGCCCATTACAATCATACGAGCTGTCTAACGCCTGTCCCGTCTCCCCGTCTCCCCGTCTCCCCGTCTCCCTGTCTCCCTGTCTCCCTGTCTCCCTGTGAGTTGCTGTCCTGGAGTGCTGACCGGAGTGGTGGACGTCCCGTGATGAAGACCGGGAGGATGCGACCCTCTCTGCGTGCCCTCCTGTCTCCCTGTCTCCGGCTGTCTCGTAGTGATGACCGGAGTGCTGGACGTCCCGCGATGATGACGGGGCGGTTGCTACCCTCTCTGCGCCGCCCCCTATCTCCCTGTCTCCGGCTGTCTCAGAGCGATGACCGGAGTGTTGAACGTCCCGTGATTAAGACGGGGAGGATGGGACCCTCTTTGCGCCGCCCCTGTGCCTCAAATAGATCCGCTATCAGCTCTATCTTTAATCTTTCAAAATGTTCAGTTGCTATCGCCATCAGCTCTATCTTTAATCTTTCAAAATGTTCAGTTGCTATTGCATGCACTCATCTGTGTTTCACTACACACATGAGTGCATGCTTACCAACTGTCAGTCTGCAACACTACTATCACCGACATCTAAGAAGGGAGATCCCCCTTGAATGGCCCTTCTAAGGTTTCTCTTATCCACACTGCCTGTGGTGCATTTTCTTTCCTATTGCTAGGTTTTAGTGAGTTTTTCCGTACCTTTGCGTGGGGTCTGGGAGTGTTTGCATTCATTCATTTATTTTGCATTTATTTGAAATGTGTTGGACCTTATGGTGTTCTTGTTTTGTTCTTGACTTATTGTTATGTTTCTTCTTGACTTGTTTAAAGAAGACGTGTCCGGCCCATAGGGACATTAACGTGTGTTGTCGGGCCTTACAAATACATTTGATTTGATTTGATTTGACATGTGTACATGGTATATACCTTTGATTTGGGAGTATTTGGGGTTTGAGGGGATCAACCACAACGGTTTGGGCATATTGTCTCCATAGTTAGAACAGCGGCACAGTGGTGTAGTGGTTAACACTGTCGCCTCACAGCAAGAAGGTCCAGGGTTCGATTCCCGCTTGGGGACCAGGTTTCCGCGATGCCAGTATACCCAGGTGGGGTATCTCCCAGGCCTTTCTGTGTGGAGTTTGCATGTTCTCCCCGTGCTCGCGATAAGAGAAACCCAATGGAAAAACATGCACAACAACAGATCGCTAACGCTGTTGTGTCCGTGACGAAGATGGATGGTCCCCGGGCGTGGCCCACGCCGTAGCCCTCGTCTGCTCCCGGCTGGAGGACGACGGGATGGGTTAAGCGCAGAGGAGTATCGCATCGGCGATCCTACAAAAAACAATGCATGCGTGTGTGTTCCGGTGTGTGTGCTAAACTAACCGCTGTGTGCCGCTAACATTGAGAGTGGTCTGCATGCCAATTAAAGACCTCTGTGATAGGTCCTGCATTATTATTATTAATATTATTAGAATATACAATAGCTCCGGCAAAGATCGTGAAATATCGTGAAAATGGTCATGAAAAGCTGGCGCTAGACAGTGCAGGATGGGGGAAGCTTATGGCTTATGGCGCTCAATGTGTCAACACATTTATATTACATTTATGAATAAATAAATAAATAAATAGCTGAACGCTTCTGTCCAAAGCGACATTACAAATTGTGAACAACAAGTCAGCAGGAAGGGTACATCTCTGGCAGCTAAGGGTCTAGCAGTGTCGAACTTGAGTGTTTACACCCATGAGTGCATAGTTGTATAGACATAATTGCATGATAGGTAATAGTATAGGGATAGTAACATAGTAGATAGTGGTACTCATTTTTCTTAATTCAGATATTGCTTGAAGATGTGTGTTTTTAGTCAACGGTTGAAAACTGGGGGGGCAGCTGTCAGGACTGTGGTGGGGAGTTCCTTCCACCATTGTGGAGCGAAGACAGAAAATAGCCTGCTTCTCTTTGATGACCCCCCCCCAGCAGCTGGGATAGGAGTGGGTCTGAGGCCAGAAGATGCAGAGCGTAGGGGTCTTGAGGGTGTGTAGTTAGAAGATGCAGAGCGTAGGGGTCTTGAGGGTGTGTAGTTAGAAGATGTAGAGTGGAGGGGTCTTGAGGGTGTGTAGTTAGAAGATGCAGAGCGTAGGGGTCTTGAGGGTGTGTAGTTAGAAGATGCAGAGTGTAGGGGTCTTGAGGGTGTGTAGTTAGAAGATGCAGAGCGTAGGGGTCTTGAGGGTGTGTAGTTAGAAGATGCAGAGCGTAGGGGTCTTGAGGGTGTGTAGTTAGAAGATGTAGAGCGTAGGGGTCTTGAGGGTGTGTAGTTAGAAGATGTAGAGCGTAGGGGTCTTGAGGGTGTGTAGTTAGAAGATGCAGAGCGTAGGGGTCTTGAGGGTGTGTAGTTAGAAGATGCAGAGCGTAGGGGTCTTGAGGGTGTGTAGTTAGAAGATGCAGAGCGTAGGGGTCTTGAAGGGGTGTAGTTAGAAGATGCAGAGCGTAGGGGTCTTGAGGGTGTGTAGTTAGAAGATGTAGAGTGGAGGGGTCTTGAGGGTGTGTAGTTAGAAGATGCAGAGCGTAGGGGTCTTGAGGGTGTGTAGTTAGAAGATGCAGAGCGTAGGGGTCTTGAGGGTGTGTAGTTAGAAGATGCAGAGCGTAGGGGTCTTGAGGGTGTGTGTAGTTAGAAGATGCAAAGCGTAGGGGTCTTGAAGGGGTGTAGTTAGAAGATGCAGAGCGTAGGGGTCTTGAGGGTGTGTAGTTAGAAGATGCAGAGCGTAGGGGTCTTGAGGGTGTGTGTAGTTAGAAGATGCAAAGCGTAGGGGTCTTGAGGGTGTGTAGTTAGAGACCATTCACCTCGAGGTAGGAGGGAGCCGTTGCTCTCGCTGTGTGTGTGTGTGTGTGTGTGTGTGTGTGTGTGTGTGTGTGTGTGTGTGTGTGTGTGTGTGTGTGTGTGTGTGTGTGTGTGTGTGTGTGTGTGTGTGTGTGTGTGTGTGTGTGTGTGTGTGTGTGTGCGTGTGCGTGTGTGCGTGTGCCCAGAGTACAGTAGGTTCCTTCTCGGCAACATCCTGCTTCACATTCATACAGTTCGACCCACCTGGAAGCTTCCCAGTACAACCGCAGTCTTTTATTTAAATCATGCATCAGAACATATGACTAATGGTATAGGAACACGGATCGGCAGCCAGTCTCACGCTATTCTTTAAGAATATTTGTTTAAAGAAACCCCCCCCCAACTGCTTCCATAAACGTATACATTACACCAGTGACAGACAGGGCTATACCACCAGGCTTGTAGCGGCGGGGGTGTTTCACGGCGCCAGGCCTATAGATCAAGTGCAACAAGGAGTACAGTGATGTACAGAGCCATGTCGTTTTGGAACTTTTATTTTTTTTTATCCACTTTTTCTCCCATTTTCTATTTTTTCTCCCATCCCAATTTTCATATCGTCCAATTCAACCCTCCCCTGTCTTTGGACGTTGTTTCTTGCCTCCCACAAGCCGGCTGCAATGTGGACTAAGTCATACATAGCACGAGTCCCCTCCGGTACTCGAGGTAACAGCAGTCGCATCTTTTCACCTGTGCGGCTCGATCTTTCAGCGTCGGGGTCTGGGTTTTGGAGGGCACGTCGCCCCCGTCGCTTCTTGATTCTACTGCGCAGGCGCACCAACCGACCTGTAGGAGTCGCTGTCCACAACGCCCGATCCCCACCCTTTCCCTCCCGTAATACGGCCAATGTGTATTACTGTGGACGACCAGCTAAACTGAAAGCAATGTGGAGAGCGGGGCTCGAACAGGAGGAGTCCTGTTTGAGCCTTGTCTCCAGCATTCGTTGCGAGCGCCTTGCCCACTGCGCCACGTAGTTGCCCACTCGTTTTGGAACTCTTTAGAAATCACAGAAATTATATATATATATAAATGCATCTCACAAACCATGATGAATGATTGAAATAAATGACTGTAAATAAATGTATTAAAATATAGAGATATTCAGGACCCCCCCCGTGAATTTTATAATTAAATATACAGGGAGTCCGGTTCGATTCCCGCTGCGTGTCGAAGTGTCCTTGAGCAAGACACTTAACCCCTAACTGCTAATAAGCAGCGAACCTCGCACGGTCGCCTCCGCCGTCGTTGTGTGAATGTGTTTAAAATGTGAGGCATAAATTGTAAAGCGCTTTGGATAAAAGTGCTACATAAAATGCAGTCCATCCATAATATCTCCTGTGGCCAGTGGGGGGATGTTTGGTTTTCCACGCGGGGGACCCCAGGTTGAAAGCCAGATGGGTTACATACACATGCGTGTACCGTGTGTGTATATGTCTGCGTTCGTTTCAGATGGAATTCCATTGTTCTCCGCTAGAGAAAATCGAACACGCCTCTATGAGCCAAAAATACTAAAGACCAGGTGGCTTCGCTGAACATGTCTCTAGTAGGTTCTAGTTTGGGGAGATTCTCTGTTTCAGCCCAATGTGTGATTTAGCCTGGTTTCAGCCCAATGTGTGATATAGCCTGGTTTCAGCCAATATGTGATATAGCCTGGTTTCAGCCCATTGTGTGATTTAGCCTGGTTTCAGCCAATGTGTGATTTAGCCTGGTTTCAGCCCAATGTCTGATTTAGCCTGGTTTCAGCCAATGTGTGATTTAGCCTGGTTTCAGCCCAATGTGTGATTTAGCCTGGTTTCAGCCCAATGTGTGATTTAGCCTGGTTTCAGCCCAATGTCTGATTTAGCCTGGTTTCAGC